>NC_139701.1:31440141-31465141 GCF_964188405.1 Protomyctophum parallelum
GTTTTCAATGTCATTGGAAGTGAACGGATATTTACTTTAATGACTGGGAAGACAATGTAGTTGTACAAGCCATGTCTTCTTTGCTGCTACTTATTTGTTTTAAATTGTGTTTTTCTGAGTATATTTTGTTTGTTTGTATGACGAGGTGGCCGAGTGGTTAAGGCGATGGACTGCTAATCCATTGTGCTCTGCACGCGTGGGTTCGAATCCCATCCTCGTCGATTACAGCAAGTTTTCAATGTCATTGGAAGTGAAAGGGATATTGACTTTAATGACTGGGAAGACAATGTAGTTGTACAAGCCATGTCTTCTTTGCTGCTACTTATTTGTTTTAAATTGTGTTTTTCTGAGTATATTTTGCTAGTTTGTATGACGAGGTGGCCGAGTGGTTAAGGCGATGGACTGCTAATCCATTGTGCTCTGCACGCGTGGGTTCGAATCCCATCCTCGTTGATTACAGCAAGTTTTCAATGTCATTGGAAGTGAACGGATATTTACTTTAATGACTGGGAAGACAATGTAGTTGTACAAGCCATGTCTTCTTTGCTGCTACTTATTTGTTTTAAATTGTGTTTTTCGGAGTATATTTTGCTAGTTTGTATGACGAGGTGGCCGAGTGGTTAAGGCGATGGACTGCTAATCCATTGTGCTCTGCACGCGTGGGTTCGAATCCCATCCTCGTCGATTACAGCAAGTTTTCAATGTCATTGGAAGTGAAAGGGTTATTGACTTTAATGACTGGGAAGACAATGTAATGGCATGTTGCCATAGTTGTACACACCATGTCTTCTTTGCTGCAACTTATTTGTTTTAAATTGTGTTTTTCTGAGTATATTTAGCTAGTTTGTATGACGAGGTGGCCGAGTGGTTAAGGCGATGGACTGCTAATCCATTGTGCTCTGCACGCGTGGGTTCGAATCCCATCCTCGTCGATTACAGCAAGTTTTCAATGTCATTGGAAGTGAAGGGAAATTTACTTTAATGACTGGGAAGACAATGTAGTTGTACAAGCCATGTCTTCTTTGCTGCTACTTATTTGTTTTAAATTGTGTTTTTCTGAGTATATTTTGCTAGTTTGTATGACGAGGTGGCCGAGTGGTTAAGGCGATGGACTGCTAATCCATTGTGCTCTGCACGCGTGGGTTCGAATCCCATCCTCGTCGATTACAGCAAGTTTTCAATGTCATTGGAAGTGAACGGATATTTACTTTAATGACTGGGAAGACAATGTAGTTGTACAAGCCATGTCTTCTTTGCTGCTACTTATTTGTTTTAAATTGTGTTTTTCTGAGTATATTTTGTTTGTTTGTATGACGAGGTGGCCGAGTGGTTAAGGCGATGGACTGCTAATCCATTGTGCTCTGCACGCGTGGGTTCGAATCCCATCCTCGTCGATTACAGCAAGTTTTCAATGTCATTGGAAGTGAAAGGGATATTGACTTTAATGACTGGGAAGACAATGTAGTTGTACAAGCCATGTCTTCTTTGCTGCTACTTATTTGTTTTAAATTGTGTTTTTCTGAGTATATTTTGCTAGTTTGTATGACGAGGTGGCCGAGTGGTTAAGGCGATGGACTGCTAATCCATTGTGCTCTGCACGCGTGGGTTCGAATCCCATCCTCGTTGATTACAGCAAGTTTTCAATGTCATTGGAAGTGAACGGATATTTACTTTAATGACTGGGAAGACAATGTAGTTGTACAAGCCATGTCTTCTTTGCTGCTACTTATTTGTTTTAAATTGTGTTTTTCGGAGTATATTTTGCTAGTTTGTATGACGAGGTGGCCGAGTGGTTAAGGCGATGGACTGCTAATCCATTGTGCTCTGCACGCGTGGGTTCGAATCCCATCCTCGTCGATTACAGCAAGTTTTCAATGTCATTGGAAGTGAAAGGGTTATTGACTTTAATGACTGGGAAGACAATGTAATGGCATGTTGCCATAGTTGTACACACCATGTCTTCTTTGCTGCAACTTATTTGTTTTAAATTGTGTTTTTCTGAGTATATTTAGCTAGTTTGTATGACGAGGTGGCCGAGTGGTTAAGGCGATGGACTGCTAATCCATTGTGCTCTGCACGCGTGCGTTCGAATCCCATCCTCGTCGATTACAGCAAGTTTTCAATGTCATTGGAAGTGAAGGGAAATTTACTTTAATGACTGGGAAGACAATGTAGTTGTACAAGCCATGTCTTCTTTGCTGCTACTTATTTGTTTTAAATTGTGTTTTTCTGAGTATATTTTGCTAGTTTGTATGACGAGGTGGCCGAGTGGTTAAGGCGATGGACTGCATTGTGCTCTGCACGCGTGGGTTCGAATCCCATCCTCGTCGATTACAGCAAGTTTTCAATGTCATTGGAAGTGAACGGATATTTACTTTAATGACTGGGAAGACAATGTAGTTGTACAAGCCATGTCTTCTTTGCTGCTACTTATTTGTTTTAAATTGTGTTTTTCGGAGTATATTTTGCTAGTTTGTATGACGAGGTGGCCGAGTGGTTAAGGCGATAGACTGCTAATCCATTGTGCTCTGCACGCGTGGGTTCGAATCCCATCCTCGTCGATTACAGCAAGTTTTCAATGTCATTGGAAGTGAAGGGAAATTTACTTTAATGACTGGGAAGACAATGTAGTTGTACAAGCCATGTCTTCTTTGCTGCTACTTATTTGTTTTAAATTGTGTTTTTCTGAGTATATTTTGTTTGTTTGTATGACGAGGTGGCCGAGTGGTTAAGGCGATGGACTGCTAATCCATTGTGCTCTGCACGCGTGGGTTCGAATCCCATCCTCGTCGATTACAGCAAGTTTTCAATGTCATTGGAAGTGAAAGGGATATAGACTTTAATGACTGGGAAGACAATCTATTTCCATGTTGCCATAGTTGTACAACCCATGTCTTCTTTGCTGCTACTTATTTGTTTTAAATTGTGTTTTTCGGAGTATATTTTGCTAGTTTGTATGACGAGGTGGCCGAGTGGTTAAGGCGATGGACTGCTAATCCATTGTGCTCTGCACGCGTGGGTTCGAATCCCATCCTCGTCGATTACAGCAAGTTTTCAATGTCATTGGAAGTGAACGGATATTTACTTTAATGACTGGGAAGACAATGTAGTTGTACAAGCCATGTCTTCTTTGCTGCTACTTATTTGTTTTAAATTGTGTTTTTCGGAGTATATTTTGCTAGTTTGTATGACGAGGTGGCCGAGTGGTTAAGGCGATGGACTGCTAATCCATTGTGCTCTGCACGCGTGGGTTCGAATCCCATCCTCGTCGATTATAGCAAGTTTTCAATGTCATTGGAAGTGAAAGGGATATTGACTTTAATGACTGGGAAGACAATGTAATGGCATGTTGCCATAGTTGTACACACCATGTCTTCTTTGCTGCTACTTATTTGTTTTAAATTATGTTTTTCTGAGTATATTTTGCTAGTTTGTATGACGAGGTGGCCGAGTGGTTAAGGCGATGGACTGCTAATCCATTGTGCTCTGCACGCGTGGGTTCGAATCCCATCCTCGTCGATTATAGCAAGTTTTCAATGTCATTGGAAGTGAAAGGGATATTGACTTTAATGACTGGGAAGACAATGTAATGGCATGTTGCCATAGTTGTACACACCATGTCTTCTTTGCTGCTACTTATTTGTTTTAAATTATGTTTTTCTGAGTATATTTTGCTAGTTTGTATGACGAGGTGGCCGAGTGGTTAAGGCGATGGACTGCTAATCCATTGTGCTCTGCACGCGTGGGTTCGAATCCCATCCTCGTCGATTACAGCAAGTTTTCAATGTCATTGGAAGTGAAAGGGATATTGACTTTAATGACTGGGAAGACAATGTAATGGCATGTTGCCATAGTTGTACACACCATGTCTTCTTTGCTGCTACATATTTGTTTTAAATTGTGTTTTTCTGAGTATATTTTCCTATTGTGTATGATGAGGTGGCCGAGTGGTTAAGGCGATGGACTGCTAATCCATTGTGCTCTGCACGCGTGGGTTCGAATCCCATCCTCGTCGATTACAGCAAGTTTTCAATGTCATTGGAAGTGAAGGGATATTTACTTTAATGACTGGGAAGACAATGTAGTTGTACAAGCCATGTCTTCTTTGCTGCTACTTATTTGTTTTAAATTGTGTTTTTCGGAGTATATTTCACTAGTTTGTATGACGAGGTGGCCGAGTGGTTAAGGCGATGGACTGCTAATCCATTGTGCTCTGCACGCGTGGGTTCGAATCCCATCCTCGTCGATTACAGCAAGTTTTCAATGTCATTGGAAGTGAAAGGGATATTGACTTTAATGACTGGGAAGACAATGTATTTCCATGTTGCCATAGTTGTACAAACCATGTCTTCTTTGCTGCTACTTATTTGTTTTAAATTGTGTTTTTCTGAGTATATTTTCCTATTGTGTATGACGAGGTGGCCGAGTGGTTAAGGCGATGGACTGCTAATCCATTGTGCTCTGCACGCGTAGGTTCGAATCCCATCCTCGTCGATTAGAGCAAGTTTTCAATGTCATTGGAAGTGAAGGGATATTTACTTTAATGACTGGGAAGACAATGTAGTTGTACAAGCCATGTCTTCTTTGCTGCTACTTATTTGTTTTAAATTGTGTTTTTCTGAGTATATTTTGCTAGTTTGTATGACGAGGTGGCCGAGTGGTTAAGGCGATGGACTGCTAATCCATTGTGCTCTGCACGCGTGGGTTCCAATCCCATCCTTGTCGATTACAGCAAGTTTTCAATGTCATTGGAAGTGAAAGGGATATTGACTTTAATGACTGGGAAGACAATGTATTTCCATGTTGCCATAGTTGTACAAGCCATGTCTTCTTTGCTGCTACTTATTTGTTTTAAATTGTGTTTTTCTGAGTATATTTTGCTAGTTTGTATGACGAGTTGGCCGAGTGGTTAAGGCGATGGACTGCTAATCCATTGTGCTCTGCACGCGTGGGTTTGAATCCCATCCTCGTCGATTACAGCAAGTTTTCAATGTCATTGGAAGTGAAGGGAAATTTACTTTAATGACTGGGAAGACAATGTACTTGTACAAGCCATGTCTTCTTTGCTGCTACTTATTTGTTTTAAATTGTGTTTTTCTGAGTATATTTTGCTAGTTTGTATGACGAGGTGGCCGAGTGGTTAAGGCGATGGACTGCTAATCCATTGTGCTCTGCACGCGTGGGTTCGAATCCCATCCTCGTCGATTACAGCAAGTTTTCAATGTCATTGGAAGTGAAGGGAAATTTACTTTAATGACTGGGAAGACAATGTAGTTGTACAAGCCATGTCTTCTTTGCTGCTACTTATTTGTTTTAAATTGTGTTTTTCTGAGTATATTTTGTTTGTTTGTATGACGAGGTGGCCGAGTGGTTAAGGCGATGGACTGCTAATCCATTGTGCTCTGCACGCGTGGGTTCGAATCCCATCCTCGTCGATTACAGCAAGTTTTCAATGTCATTGGAAGTCAACGGATATTTACTTTAATGACTGGGAAGACAATGTAGTTGTACAAGCCATGTCTTCTTTGCTGCTACTTATTTGTTTTAAATTGTGTTTTTCGGAGTATATTTTGCTAGTTTGTATGACGAGGTGGCCGAGTGGTTAAGGCGATGGACTGCTAATCCATTGTGCTCTGCACGCGTGGGTTTGAATCCCATCCTCGTCGATTATAGCAAGTTTTCAATGTCATTGGAAGTGAAAGGGATATTGACTTTAATGACTGGGAAGACAATGTAATGGCATGTTGCCATAGTTGTACACACCATGTCTTCTTTGCTGCTACTTATTTGTTTTAAATTATGTTTTTCTGAGTATATTTTGCTAGTTTGTATGACGAGGTGGCCGAGTGGTTAAGGCGATGGACTGCTAATCCATTGTGCTCTGCACGCGTGGGTTCGAATCCCATCCTCGTCGATTATAGCAAGTTTTCAATGTCATTGGAAGTGAAAGGGATATTGACTTTAATGACTGGGAAGACAATGTAATGGCATGTTGCCATAGTTGTACACACCATGTCTTCTTTGCTGCTACTTATTTGTTTTAAATTATGTTTTTCTGAGTATATTTTGCTAGTTTGTATGACGAGGTGGCCGAGTGGTTAAGGCGATGGACTGCTAATCCATTGTGCTCTGCACGCGTGGGTTCGAATCCCATCCTCGTCGATTACAGCAAGTTTTCAATGTCATTGGAAGTGAAAGGGATATTGACTTTAATGACTGGGAAGACAATGTAATGGCATGTTGCCATAGTTGTACACACCATGTCTTCTTTGCTGCTACATATTTGTTTTAAATTGTGTTTTTCTGAGTATATTTTCCTATTGTGTATGATGAGGTGGCCGAGTGGTTAAGGCGATGGACTGCTAATCCATTGTGCTCTGCACGCGTGGGTTCGAATCCCATCCTCGTCGATTACAGCAAGTTTTCAATGTCATTGGAAGTGAAGGGATATTTACTTTAATGACTGGGAAGACAATGTAGTTGTACAAGCCATGTCTTCTTTGCTGCTACTTATTTGTTTTAAATTGTGTTTTTCGGAGTATATTTCACTAGTTTGTATGACGAGGTGGCCGAGTGGTTAAGGCGATGGACTGCTAATCCATTGTGCTCTGCACGCGTGGGTTCGAATCCCATCCTCGTCGATTACAGCAAGTTTTCAATGTCATTGGAAGTGAAAGGGATATTGACTTTAATGACTGGGAAGACAATGTATTTCCATGTTGCCATAGTTGTACAAACCATGTCTTCTTTGCTGCTACTTATTTGTTTTAAATTGTGTTTTTCTGAGTATATTTTCCTATTGTGTATGACGAGGTGGCCGAGTGGTTAAGGCGATGGACTGCTAATCCATTGTGCTCTGCACGCGTAGGTTCGAATCCCATCCTCGTCGATTAGAGCAAGTTTTCAATGTCATTGGAAGTGAAGGGATATTTACTTTAATGACTGGGAAGACAATGTAGTTGTACAAGCCATGTCTTCTTTGCTGCTACTTATTTGTTTTAAATTGTGTTTTTCTGAGTATATTTTGCTAGTTTGTATGACGAGGTGGCCGAGTGGTTAAGGCGATGGACTGCTAATCCATTGTGCTCTGCACGCGTGGGTTCCAATCCCATCCTTGTCGATTACAGCAAGTTTTCAATGTCATTGGAAGTGAAAGGGATATTGACTTTAATGACTGGGAAGACAATGTATTTCCATGTTGCCATAGTTGTACAAGCCATGTCTTCTTTGCTGCTACTTATTTGTTTTAAATTGTGTTTTTCTGAGTATATTTTGCTAGTTTGTATGACGAGTTGGCCGAGTGGTTAAGGCGATGGACTGCTAATCCATTGTGCTCTGCACGCGTGGGTTTGAATCCCATCCTCGTCGATTACAGCAAGTTTTCAATGTCATTGGAAGTGAAGGGAAATTTACTTTAATGACTGGGAAGACAATGTACTTGTACAAGCCATGTCTTCTTTGCTGCTACTTATTTGTTTTAAATTGTGTTTTTCTGAGTATATTTTGCTAGTTTGTATGACGAGGTGGCCGAGTGGTTAAGGCGATGGACTGCTAATCCATTGTGCTCTGCACGCGTGGGTTCGAATCCCATCCTCGTCGATTACAGCAAGTTTTCAATGTCATTGGAAGTGAAGGGAAATTTACTTTAATGACTGGGAAGACAATGTAGTTGTACAAGCCATGTCTTCTTTGCTGCTACTTATTTGTTTTAAATTGTGTTTTTCTGAGTATATTTTGTTTGTTTGTATGACGAGGTGGCCGAGTGGTTAAGGCGATGGACTGCTAATCCATTGTGCTCTGCACGCGTGGGTTCGAATCCCATCCTCGTCGATTACAGCAAGTTTTCAATGTCATTGGAAGTCAACGGATATTTACTTTAATGACTGGGAAGACAATGTAGTTGTACAAGCCATGTCTTCTTTGCTGCTACTTATTTGTTTTAAATTGTGTTTTTCGGAGTATATTTTGCTAGTTTGTATGACGAGGTGGCCGAGTGGTTAAGGCGATGGACTGCTAATCCATTGTGCTCTGCACGCGTGGGTTTGAATCCCATCCTCGTCGATTATAGCAAGTTTTCAATGTCATTGGAAGTGAAAGGGATATTGACTTTAATGACTGGGAAGACAATGTAATGGCATGTTGCCATAGTTGTACACACCATGTCTTCTTTGCTGCTACTTATTTGTTTTAAATTATGTTTTTCTGAGTATATTTTGCTAGTTTGTATGACGAGGTGGCCGAGTGGTTAAGGCGATGGACTGCTAATCCATTGTGCTCTGCACGCGTGGGTTCGAATCCCATCCTCGTCGATTATAGCAAGTTTTCAATGTCATTGGAAGTGAAAGGGATATTGACTTTAATGACTGGGAAGACAATGTAATGGCATGTTGCCATAGTTGTACACACCATGTCTTCTTTGCTGCTACTTATTTGTTTTAAATTATGTTTTTCTGAGTATATTTTGCTAGTTTGTATGACGAGGTGGCCGAGTGGTTAAGGCGATGGACTGCTAATCCATTGTGCTCTGCACGCGTGGGTTCGAATCCCATCCTCGTCGATTACAGCAAGTTTTCAATGTCATTGGAAGTGAAAGGGATATTGACTTTAATGACTGGGAAGACAATGTAATGGCATGTTGCCATAGTTGTACACACCATGTCTTCTTTGCTGCTACATATTTGTTTTAAATTGTGTTTTTCTGAGTATATTTTCCTATTGTGTATGATGAGGTGGCCGAGTGGTTAAGGCGATGGACTGCTAATCCATTGTGCTCTGCACGCGTGGGTTCGAATCCCATCCTCGTCGATTACAGCAAGTTTTCAATGTCATTGGAAGTGAAGGGATATTTACTTTAATGACTGGGAAGACAATGTAGTTGTACAAGCCATGTCTTCTTTGCTGCTACTTATTTGTTTTAAATTGTGTTTTTCGGAGTATATTTCACTAGTTTGTATGACGAGGTGGCCGAGTGGTTAAGGCGATGGACTGCTAATCCATTGTGCTCTGCACGCGTGGGTTCGAATCCCATCCTCGTCGATTACAGCAAGTTTTCAATGTCATTGGAAGTGAAAGGGATATTGACTTTAATGACTGGGAAGACAATGTATTTCCATGTTGCCATAGTTGTACAAACCATGTCTTCTTTGCTGCTACTTATTTGTTTTAAATTGTGTTTTTCTGAGTATATTTTCCTATTGTGTATGACGAGGTGGCCGAGTGGTTAAGGCGATGGACTGCTAATCCATTGTGCTCTGCACGCGTAGGTTCGAATCCCATCCTCGTCGATTAGAGCAAGTTTTCAATGTCATTGGAAGTGAAGGGATATTTACTTTAATGACTGGGAAGACAATGTAGTTGTACAAGCCATGTCTTCTTTGCTGCTACTTATTTGTTTTAAATTGTGTTTTTCGGAGTATATTTTGCTAGTTTGTATGACGAGGTGGCCGAGTGGTTAAGGCGATGGACTGCTAATCCATTGTGCTCTGCACGCGTGGGTTCCAATCCCATCCTTGTCGATTACAGCAAGTTTTCAATGTCATTGGAAGTGAAAGGGATACTGACTTTAATGACTGGGAAGACAATGTATTTCCATGTTGCCATAGTTGTACAAGCCATGTCTTCTTTGCTGCTACTTATTTGTTTTAAATTGTGTTTTTCTGAGTATATTTTGCTAGTTTGTATGACGAGTTGGCCGAGTGGTTAAGGCGATGGACTGCTAATCCATTGTGCTCTGCACGCGTGGGTTTGAATCCCATCCTCGTCGATTACAGCAAGTTTTCAATGTCATTGGAAGTGAAGGGAAATTTAATTTAATGACTGGGAAGACAATGTAGTTGTACAAGCCATGTCTTCTTTGCTGCTACTTATTTGTTTTAAATTGTGTTTTTCTGAGTATATTTTGCTAGTTTGTATGACGAGGTGGCCGAGTGGTTAAGGCGATGGACTGCTAATCCATTGTGCTCTGCACGCGTGGGTTCGAATCCCATCCTCGTCGATTACAGCGAGTTTTCAATGTCATTGGAAGTGAAGGGAAATTTACTTTAATGACTGGGAAGACAATGTAGTTGTACAAGCCATGTCTTCTTTGCTGCTACTTATTTGTTTTAAATTGTGTTTTTCTGAGTATATTTTGTTTGTTTGTATGACGAGGTGGCCGAGTGGTTAAGGCGATGGACTGCTAATCCATTGTGCTCTGCACGCGTGGGTTCGAATCCCATCCTCGTCGATTACAGCAAGTTTTCAATGTCATTGGAAGTGAAAGGGATATTGACTTTAATGACTGGGAAGACAATGTAGTTGTACAAGCCATGTCTTCTTTGCTGCTACTTATTTGTTTTAAATTGTGTTTTTCTGAGTATATTTTGCTAGTTTGTATGACGAGGTGGCCGAGTGGTTAAGGCGATGGACTGCTAATCCATTGTGCTCTGCACGCGTGGGTTTGAATCCCATCCTCGTCGATTACAGCAAGTTTTCAATGTCATTAGAAGTGAACGGATATTTACTTTAATGACTGGGAAGACAATGTAGTTGTACAAGCCATGTCTTCTTTGCTGCTACTTATTTGTTTTAAATTGTGTTTTTCGGAGTATATTTTGCTAGTTTGTATGACGAGGTGGCCGAGTGGTTAAGGCGATGGACTGCTAATCCATTGTGCTCTGCACGCGTGGGTTCGAATCCCATCCTCGTCGATTACAGCAAGTTTTCAATGTCATTGGAAGTGAAAGGGTTATTGACTTTAATGACTGGGAAGACAATGTAATGGCATGTTGCCATAGTTGTACACACCATGTCTTCTTTGCTGCAACTTATTTGTTTTAAATTGTGTTTTTCTGAGTATATTTAGCTAGTTTGTATGACGAGGTGGCCGAGTGGTTAAGGCGATGGACTGCTAATCCATTGTGCTCTGCACGCGTGGGTTCGAATCCCATCCTCGTCGATTACAGCAAGTTTTCAATGTCATTGGAAGTGAAGGGATATTTACTTTAATGACTGGGAAGACAATGTAGTTGTACAAGCCATGTCTTCTTTGCTGCTACTTATTTGTTTTAAATTGTGTTTTTCGGAGTATATTTCACTAGTTTGTATGACGAGGTGGCCGAGTGGTTAAGGCGATGGACTGCTAATCCATTGTGCTCTGCACGCGTGGGTTCGAATCCCATCCTCGTCGATTACAGCAAGTTTTCAATGTCATTGGAAGTGAAAGGGATATTGACTTTAATGACTGGGAAGACAATGTATTTCCATGTTGCCATAGTTGTACAAACCATGTCTTCTTTGCTGCTACTTATTTGTTTTAAATTGTGTTTTTCTGAGTATATTTTCCTATTGTGTATGACGAGGTGGCCGAGTGGTTAAGGCGATGGACTGCTAATCCATTGTGCTCTGCACGCGTAGGTTCGAATCCCATCCTCGTCGATTAGAGCAAGTTTTCAATGTCATTGGAAGTGAAGGGATATTTACTTTAATGACTGGGAAGACAATGTAGTTGTACAAGCCATGTCTTCTTTGCTGCTACTTATTTGTTTTAAATTGTGTTTTTCGGAGTATATTTTGCTAGTTTGTATGACGAGGTGGCCGAGTGGTTAAGGCGATGGACTGCTAATCCATTGTGCTCTGCACGCGTGGGTTCGAATCCCATCCTCGTCGATTACAGCAAGTTTTCAATGTCATTGGAAGTGAAGGGAAATTTACTTTAATGACTGGGAAGACAATGTAGTTGTACAAGCCATGTCTTCTTTGCTGCTACTTATTTGTTTTAAATTGTGTTTTTCTGAGTATATTTTGTTTGTTTGTATGACGAGGTGGCCGAGTGGTTAAGGCGATGGACTGCTAATCCATTGTGCTCTGCACGCGTGGGTTCGAATCCCATCCTCGTCGATTACAGCAAGTTTTCAATGTCATTGGAAGTGAAAGGGATATAGACTTTAATGACTGGGAAGACAATCTATTTCCATGTTGCCATAGTTGTACAACCCATGTCTTCTTTGCTGCTACTTATTTGTTTTAAATTGTGTTTTTCGGAGTATATTTTGCTAGTTTGTATGACGAGGTGGCCGAGTGGTTAAGGCGATGGACTGCTAATCCATTGTGCTCTGCACGCGTGGGTTCGAATCCCATCCTCGTCGATTACAGCAAGTTTTCAATGTCATTGGAAGTGAACGGATATTTACTTTAATGACTGGGAAGACAATGTAGTTGTACAAGCCATGTCTTCTTTGCTGCTACTTATTTGTTTTAAATTGTGTTTTTCGGAGTATATTTTGCTAGTTTGTATGACGAGGTGGCCGAGTGGTTAAGGCGATGGACTGCTAATCCATTGTGCTCTGCACGCGTGGGTTCGAATCCCATCCTCGTCGATTATAGCAAGTTTTCAATGTCATTGGAAGTGAAAGGGATATTGACTTTAATGACTGGGAAGACAATGTAATGGCATGTTGCCATAGTTGTACACACCATGTCTTCTTTGCTGCTACTTATTTGTTTTAAATTATGTTTTTCTGAGTATATTTTGCTAGTTTGTATGACGAGGTGGCCGAGTGGTTAAGGCGATGGACTGCTAATCCATTGTGCTCTGCACGCGTGGGTTCGAATCCCATCCTCGTCGATTATAGCAAGTTTTCAATGTCATTGGAAGTGAAAGGGATATTGACTTTAATGACTGGGAAGACAATGTAATGGCATGTTGCCATAGTTGTACACACCATGTCTTCTTTGCTGCTACTTATTTGTTTTAAATTATGTTTTTCTGAGTATATTTTGCTAGTTTGTATGACGAGGTGGCCGAGTGGTTAAGGCGATGGACTGCTAATCCATTGTGCTCTGCACGCGTGGGTTCGAATCCCATCCTCGTCGATTACAGCAAGTTTTCAATGTCATTGGAAGTGAAAGGGATATTGACTTTAATGACTGGGAAGACAATGTAATGGCATGTTGCCATAGTTGTACACACCATGTCTTCTTTGCTGCTACATATTTGTTTTAAATTGTGTTTTTCTGAGTATATTTTCCTATTGTGTATGATGAGGTGGCCGAGTGGTTAAGGCGATGGACTGCTAATCCATTGTGCTCTGCACGCGTGGGTTCGAATCCCATCCTCGTCGATTACAGCAAGTTTTCAATGTCATTGGAAGTGAAGGGATATTTACTTTAATGACTGGGAAGACAATGTAGTTGTACAAGCCATGTCTTCTTTGCTGCTACTTATTTGTTTTAAATTGTGTTTTTCGGAGTATATTTCACTAGTTTGTATGACGAGGTGGCCGAGTGGTTAAGGCGATGGACTGCTAATCCATTGTGCTCTGCACGCGTGGGTTCGAATCCCATCCTCGTCGATTACAGCAAGTTTTCAATGTCATTGGAAGTGAAAGGGATATTGACTTTAATGACTGGGAAGACAATGTATTTCCATGTTGCCATAGTTGTACAAACCATGTCTTCTTTGCTGCTACTTATTTGTTTTAAATTGTGTTTTTCTGAGTATATTTTCCTATTGTGTATGACGAGGTGGCCGAGTGGTTAAGGCGATGGACTGCTAATCCATTGTGCTCTGCACGCGTAGGTTCGAATCCCATCCTCGTCGATTAGAGCAAGTTTTCAATGTCATTGGAAGTGAAGGGATATTTACTTTAATGACTGGGAAGACAATGTAGTTGTACAAGCCATGTCTTCTTTGCTGCTACTTATTTGTTTTAAATTGTGTTTTTCTGAGTATATTTTGCTAGTTTGTATGACGAGGTGGCCGAGTGGTTAAGGCGATGGACTGCTAATCCATTGTGCTCTGCACGCGTGGGTTCCAATCCCATCCTTGTCGATTACAGCAAGTTTTCAATGTCATTGGAAGTGAAAGGGATATTGACTTTAATGACTGGGAAGACAATGTATTTCCATGTTGCCATAGTTGTACAAGCCATGTCTTCTTTGCTGCTACTTATTTGTTTTAAATTGTGTTTTTCTGAGTATATTTTGCTAGTTTGTATGACGAGTTGGCCGAGTGGTTAAGGCGATGGACTGCTAATCCATTGTGCTCTGCACGCGTGGGTTTGAATCCCATCCTCGTCGATTACAGCAAGTTTTCAATGTCATTGGAAGTGAAGGGAAATTTACTTTAATGACTGGGAAGACAATGTACTTGTACAAGCCATGTCTTCTTTGCTGCTACTTATTTGTTTTAAATTGTGTTTTTCTGAGTATATTTTGCTAGTTTGTATGACGAGGTGGCCGAGTGGTTAAGGCGATGGACTGCTAATCCATTGTGCTCTGCACGCGTGGGTTCGAATCCCATCCTCGTCGATTACAGCAAGTTTTCAATGTCATTGGAAGTGAAGGGAAATTTACTTTAATGACTGGGAAGACAATGTAGTTGTACAAGCCATGTCTTCTTTGCTGCTACTTATTTGTTTTAAATTGTGTTTTTCTGAGTATATTTTGTTTGTTTGTATGACGAGGTGGCCGAGTGGTTAAGGCGATGGACTGCTAATCCATTGTGCTCTGCACGCGTGGGTTCGAATCCCATCCTCGTCGATTACAGCAAGTTTTCAATGTCATTGGAAGTCAACGGATATTTACTTTAATGACTGGGAAGACAATGTAGTTGTACAAGCCATGTCTTCTTTGCTGCTACTTATTTGTTTTAAATTGTGTTTTTCGGAGTATATTTTGCTAGTTTGTATGACGAGGTGGCCGAGTGGTTAAGGCGATGGACTGCTAATCCATTGTGCTCTGCACGCGTGGGTTTGAATCCCATCCTCGTCGATTATAGCAAGTTTTCAATGTCATTGGAAGTGAAAGGGATATTGACTTTAATGACTGGGAAGACAATGTAATGGCATGTTGCCATAGTTGTACACACCATGTCTTCTTTGCTGCTACTTATTTGTTTTAAATTATGTTTTTCTGAGTATATTTTGCTAGTTTGTATGACGAGGTGGCCGAGTGGTTAAGGCGATGGACTGCTAATCCATTGTGCTCTGCACGCGTGGGTTCGAATCCCATCCTCGTCGATTATAGCAAGTTTTCAATGTCATTGGAAGTGAAAGGGATATTGACTTTAATGACTGGGAAGACAATGTAATGGCATGTTGCCATAGTTGTACACACCATGTCTTCTTTGCTGCTACTTATTTGTTTTAAATTATGTTTTTCTGAGTATATTTTGCTAGTTTGTATGACGAGGTGGCCGAGTGGTTAAGGCGATGGACTGCTAATCCATTGTGCTCTGCACGCGTGGGTTCGAATCCCATCCTCGTCGATTACAGCAAGTTTTCAATGTCATTGGAAGTGAAAGGGATATTGACTTTAATGACTGGGAAGACAATGTAATGGCATGTTGCCATAGTTGTACACACCATGTCTTCTTTGCTGCTACATATTTGTTTTAAATTGTGTTTTTCTGAGTATATTTTCCTATTGTGTATGATGAGGTGGCCGAGTGGTTAAGGCGATGGACTGCTAATCCATTGTGCTCTGCACGCGTGGGTTCGAATCCCATCCTCGTCGATTACAGCAAGTTTTCAATGTCATTGGAAGTGAAGGGATATTTACTTTAATGACTGGGAAGACAATGTAGTTGTACAAGCCATGTCTTCTTTGCTGCTACTTATTTGTTTTAAATTGTGTTTTTCGGAGTATATTTCACTAGTTTGTATGACGAGGTGGCCGAGTGGTTAAGGCGATGGACTGCTAATCCATTGTGCTCTGCACGCGTGGGTTCGAATCCCATCCTCGTCGATTACAGCAAGTTTTCAATGTCATTGGAAGTGAAAGGGATATTGACTTTAATGACTGGGAAGACAATGTATTTCCATGTTGCCATAGTTGTACAAACCATGTCTTCTTTGCTGCTACTTATTTGTTTTAAATTGTGTTTTTCTGAGTATATTTTCCTATTGTGTATGACGAGGTGGCCGAGTGGTTAAGGCGATGGACTGCTAATCCATTGTGCTCTGCACGCGTAGGTTCGAATCCCATCCTCGTCGATTAGAGCAAGTTTTCAATGTCATTGGAAGTGAAGGGATATTTACTTTAATGACTGGGAAGACAATGTAGTTGTACAAGCCATGTCTTCTTTGCTGCTACTTATTTGTTTTAAATTGTGTTTTTCGGAGTATATTTTGCTAGTTTGTATGACGAGGTGGCCGAGTGGTTAAGGCGATGGACTGCTAATCCATTGTGCTCTGCACGCGTGGGTTCCAATCCCATCCTTGTCGATTACAGCAAGTTTTCAATGTCATTGGAAGTGAAAGGGATACTGACTTTAATGACTGGGAAGACAATGTATTTCCATGTTGCCATAGTTGTACAAGCCATGTCTTCTTTGCTGCTACTTATTTGTTTTAAATTGTGTTTTTCTGAGTATATTTTGCTAGTTTGTATGACGAGTTGGCCGAGTGGTTAAGGCGATGGACTGCTAATCCATTGTGCTCTGCACGCGTGGGTTTGAATCCCATCCTCGTCGATTACAGCAAGTTTTCAATGTCATTGGAAGTGAAGGGAAATTTACTTTAATGACTGGGAAGACAATGTAGTTGTACAAGCCATGTCTTCTTTGCTGCTACTTATTTGTTTTAAATTGTGTTTTTCTGAGTATATTTTGTTTGTTTGTATGACGAGGTGGCCGAGTGGTTAAGGCGATGGACTGCTAATCCATTGTGCTCTGCACGCGTGGGTTCGAATCCCATCCTCGTCGATTACAGCAAGTTTTCAATGTCATTGGAAGTGAAAGGGATATTGACTTTAATGACTGGGAAGACAATGTAGTTGTACAAGCCATGTCTTCTTTGCTGCTACTTATTTGTTTTAAATTGTGTTTTTCTGAGTATATTTTGCTAGTTTGTATGACGAGGTGGCCGAGTGGTTAAGGCGATGGACTGCTAATCCATTGTGCTCTGCACGCGTGGGTTTGAATCCCATCCTCGTCGATTACAGCAAGTTTTCAATGTCATTAGAAGTGAACGGATATTTACTTTAATGACTGGGAAGACAATGTAGTTGTACAAGCCATGTCTTCTTTGCTGCTACTTATTTGTTTTAAATTGTGTTTTTCGGAGTATATTTTGCTAGTTTGTATGACGAGGTGGCCGAGTGGTTAAGGCGATGGACTGCTAATCCATTGTGCTCTGCACGCGTGGGTTCGAATCCCATCCTCGTCGATTACAGCAAGTTTTCAATGTCATTGGAAGTGAAAGGGTTATTGACTTTAATGACTGGGAAGACAATGTAATGGCATGTTGCCATAGTTGTACACACCATGTCTTCTTTGCTGCAACTTATTTGTTTTAAATTGTGTTTTTCTGAGTATATTTAGCTAGTTTGTATGACGAGGTGGCCGAGTGGTTAAGGCGATGGACTGCTAATCCATTGTGCTCTGCACGCGTGGGTTCGAATCCCATCCTCGTCGATTACAGCAAGTTTTCAATGTCATTGGAAGTGAAGGGATATTTACTTTAATGACTGGGAAGACAATGTAGTTGTACAAGCCATGTCTTCTTTGCTGCTACTTATTTGTTTTAAATTGTGTTTTTCGGAGTATATTTCACTAGTTTGTATGACGAGGTGGCCGAGTGGTTAAGGCGATGGACTGCTAATCCATTGTGCTCTGCACGCGTGGGTTCGAATCCCATCCTCGTCGATTACAGCAAGTTTTCAATGTCATTGGAAGTGAAAGGGATATTGACTTTAATGACTGGGAAGACAATGTATTTCCATGTTGCCATAGTTGTACAAACCATGTCTTCTTTGCTGCTACTTATTTGTTTTAAATTGTGTTTTTCTGAGTATATTTTCCTATTGTGTATGACGAGGTGGCCGAGTGGTTAAGGCGATGGACTGCTAATCCATTGTGCTCTGCACGCGTAGGTTCGAATCCCATCCTCGTCGATTAGAGCAAGTTTTCAATGTCATTGGAAGTGAAGGGATATTTACTTTAATGACTGGGAAGACAATGTAGTTGTACAAGCCATGTCTTCTTTGCTGCTACTTATTTGTTTTAAATTGTGTTTTTCGGAGTATATTTTGCTAGTTTGTATGACGAGGTGGCCGAGTGGTTAAGGCGATGGACTGCTAATCCATTGTGCTCTGCACGCGTGGGTTCCAATCCCATCCTTGTCGATTACAGCAAGTTTTCAATGTCATTGGAAGTGAAAGGGATATTGACTTTAATGACTGGGAAGACAATGTATTTCCATGTTGCCATAGTTGTACAAGCCATGTCTTCTTTGCTGCTACTTATTTGTTTTAAATTGTGTTTTTCTGAGTATATTTTGCTAGTTTGTATGACGAGTTGGCCGAGTGGTTAAGGCGATGGACTGCTAATCCATTGTGCTCTGCACGCGTGGGTTTGAATCCCATCCTCGTCGATTACAGCAAGTTTTCAATGTCATTGGAAGTGAAGGGAAATTTACTTTAATGACTGGGAAGACAATGTAGTTGTACAAGCCATGTCTTCTTTGCTGCTACTTATTTGTTTTAAATTGTGTTTTTCTGAGTATATTTTGCTAGTTTGTATGACGAGGTGGCCGAGTGGTTAAGGCGATGGACTGCTAATCCATTGTGCTCTGCACGCGTGGGTTCGAATCCCATCCTCGTCGATTACAGCAAGTTTTCAATGTCATTGGAAGTGAAGGGAAATTTACTTTAATGACTGGGAAGACAATGTAGTTGTACAAGCCATGTCTTCTTTGCTGCTACTTATTTGTTTTAAATTGTGTTTTTCTGAGTATATTTTGTTTGTTTGTATGACGAGGTGGCCGAGTGGTTAAGGCGATGGACTGCTAATCCATTGTGCTCTGCACGCGTGGGTTCGAATCCCATCCTCGTCGATTACAGCAAGTTTTCAATGTCATTGGAAGTGAAAGGGATATTGACTTTAATGACTGGGAAGACAATGTAGTTGTACAAGCCATGTCTTCTTTGCTGCTACTTATTTGTTTTAAATTGTGTTTTTCTGAGTATATTTTGCTAGTTTGTATGACGAGGTGGCCGAGTGGTTAAGGCGATGGACTGCTAATCCATTGTGCTCTGCACGCGTGGGTTCGAATCCCATCCTCGTCGATTACAGCAAGTTTTCAATGTCATTAGAAGTGAACGGATATTTACTTTAATGACTGGGAAGACAATGTAGTTGTACAAGCCATGTCTTCTTTGCTGCTACTTATTTGTTTTAAATTGTGTTTTTCGGAGTATATTTTGCTAGTTTGTATGACGAGGTGGCCGAGTGGTTAAGGCGATGGACTGCTAATCCATTGTGCTCTGCACGCGTGGGTTCGAATCCCATCCTCGTCGATTACAGCAAGTTTTCAATGTCATTGGAAGTGAAAGGGTTATTGACTTTAATGACTGGGAAGACAATGTAATGGCATGTTGCCATAGTTGTACACACCATGTCTTCTTTGCTGCAACTTATTTGTTTTAAATTGTGTTTTTCTGAGTATATTTAGCTAGTTTGTATGACGAGGTGGCCGAGTGGTTAAGGCGATGGACTGCTAATCCATTGTGCTCTGCACGCGTGGGTTCGAATCCCATCCTCGTCGATTACAGCAAGTTTTCAATGTCATTGGAAGTGAAGGGAAATTTACTTTAATGACTGGGAAGACAATGTAGTTGTACAAGCCATGTCTTCTTTGCTGCTACTTATTTGTTTTAAATTGTGTTTTTCTGAGTATATTTTGCTAGTTTGTATGACGAGGTGGCCGAGTGGTTAAGGCGATGGACTGCATTGTGCTCTGCACGCGTGGGTTCGAATCCCATCCTCGTCGATTACAGCAAGTTTTCAATGTCATTGGAAGTGAACGGATATTTACTTTAATGACTGGGAAGACAATGTAGTTGTACAAGCCATGTCTTCTTTGCTGCTACTTATTTGTTTTAAATTGTGTTTTTCGGAGTATATTTTGCTAGTTTGTATGACGAGGTGGCCGAGTGGTTAAGGCGATAGACTGCTAATCCATTGTGCTCTGCACGCGTGGGTTCGAATCCCATCCTCGTCGATTACAGCAAGTTTTCAATGTCATTGGAAGTGAAGGGAAATTTACTTTAATGACTGGGAAGACAATGTAGTTGTACAAGCCATGTCTTCTTTGCTGCTACTTATTTGTTTTAAATTGTGTTTTTCTGAGTATATTTTGTTTGTTTGTATGACGAGGTGGCCGAGTGGTTAAGGCGATGGACTGCTAATCCATTGTGCTCTGCACGCGTGGGTTCGAATCCCATCCTCGTCGATTACAGCAAGTTTTCAATGTCATTGGAAGTGAAAGGGATATAGACTTTAATGACTGGGAAGACAATGTATTTCCATGTTGCCATAGTTGTACAAGCCATGTCTTCTTTGCTGCTACTTATTTGTTTTAAATTGTGTTTTTCTGAGTATATTTTGCTAGTTTGTATGACGAGGTGGCCGAGTGGTTAAGGCGATGGACTGCTAATCCATTGTGCTCTGCACGCGTGGGTTCGAATCCCATCCTCGTCGATTACAGCAAGTTTTCAATGTCATTGGAAGTGAAGGGAAATTTACTTTAATGACTGGGAAGACAATGTAGTTGTACAAGCCATGTCTTCTTTGCTGCTACTTATTTGTTTTAAATTGTGTTTTTTTGAGTATATTTTGTTTGTTTGTATGACGAGGTGGCCGAGTGGTTAAGGCGATGGACTGCTAATCCATTGTGCTCTGCACGCGTGGGTTCGAATCCCATCCTCGTCGATTACAGCAAGTTTTCAATGTCATTGGAAGTGAAAGGGATATTGACTTTAATGACTGGGAAGACAATGTAGTTGTACAAGCCATGTCTTCTTTGCTGCTACTTATTTGTTTTAAATTGTGTTTTTCTGAGTATATTTTGCTAGTTTGTATGACGAGGTGGCCGAGTGGTTAAGGCGATGGACTGCTAATCCATTGTGCTCTGCACGCGTGGGTTCGAATCCCATCCTCGTCGATTACAGCAAGTTTTCAATGTCATTGGAAGTGAAAGGGATATTGACTTTAATGACTGGGAAGACAATGTAGTTGTACAAGCCATGTCTTCTTTGCTGCTACTTATTTGTTTTAAATTGTGTTTTTCTGAGTATATTTTGCTAGTTTGTATGACGAGGTGGCCGAGTGGTTAAGGCGATGGACTGCTAATCCATTGTGCTCTGCACGCGTGGGTTCGAATCCCATCCTCGTTGATTACAGCAAGTTTTCAATGTCATTGGAAGTGAACGGATATTTACTTTAATGACTGGGAAGACAATGTAGTTGTACAAGCCATGTCTTCTTTGCTGCTACTTATTTGTTTTAAATTGTGTTTTTCGGAGTATATTTCACTAGTTTGTATGACGAGGTGGCCGAGTGGTTAAGGCGATGGACTGCTAATCCATTTTGCTCTGCACGCGTGGGTTCGAATCCCATCCTCGTCGATTACAGCAAGTTTTCAATGTCATTGGAAGTGAAAGGGTTATTGACTTTAATGACTGGGAAGACAATGTAATGGCATGTTGCCATAGTTGTACACACCATGTCTTCTTTGCTGCAACTTATTTGTTTTAAATTGTGTTTTTCTGAGTATATTTAGCTAGTTTGTATGACGAGGTGGCCGAGTGGTTAAGGCGATGGACTGCTAATCCATTGTGCTCTGCACGCGTGGGTTCGAATCCCATCCTCGTCGATTACAGGAAGTTTTCAATGTCATTGGAAGTGAAGGGAAATTTACTTTAATGACTGGGAAGACAATGTAGTTGTACAAGCCATGTCTTCTTTGCTGCTACTTATTTGTTTTAAATTGTGTTTTTCTGAGTATATTTTGCTAGTTTGTATGACGAGGTGGCCGAGTGGTTAAGGCGATGGACTGCATTGTGCTCTGCACGCGTGGGTTCGAATCCCATCCTCGTCGATTACAGCAAGTTTTCAATGTCATTGGAAGTGAACGGATATTTACTTTAATGACTGGGAAGACAATGTAGTTGTACAAGCCATGTCTTCTTTGCTGCTACTTATTTGTTTTAAATTGTGTTTTTCGGAGTATATTTTGCTAGTTTGTATGACGAGGTGGCCGAGTGGTTAAGGCGATAGACTGCTAATCCATTGTGCTCTGCACGCGTGGGTTCGAATCCCATCCTCGTCGATTACAGCAAGTTTTCAATGTCATTGGAAGTGAAGGGAAATTTACTTTAATGACTGGGAAGACAATGTAGTTGTACAAGCCATGTCTTCTTTGCTGCTACTTATTTGTTTTAAATTGTGTTTTTCTGAGTATATTTTGTTTGTTTGTATGACGAGGTGGCCGAGTGGTTAAGGCGATGGACTGCTAATCCATTGTGCTCTGCACGCGTGGGTTTGAATCCCATCCTCGTCGATTACAGCAAGTTTTCAATGTCATTGGAAGTGAAAGGGATATAGACTTTAATGACTGGGAAGACAATGTATTTCCATGTTGCCATAGTTGTACAAGCCATGTCTTCTTTGCTGCTACTTATTTGTTTTAAATTGTGTTTTTCTGAGTATATTTTGCTAGTTTGTATGACGAGGTGGCCGAGTGGTTAAGGCGATGGACTGCTAATCCATTGTGCTCTGCACGCGTGGGTTCGAATCCCATCCTCGTCGATTACAGCAAGTTTTCAATGTCATTGGAAGTGAAGGGAAATTTACTTTAATGACTGGGAAGACAATGTAGTTGTACAACCCATGTCTTCTTTGCTGCTACTTATTTGTTTTAAATTGTGTTTTTCGGAGTATATTTTGCTAGTTTGTATGACGAGGTGGCCGAGTGGTTAAGGCGATGGACTGCTAATCCATTGTGCTCTGCACGCGTGGGTTCGAATCCCATCCTCGTCGATTACAGCAAGTTTTCAATGTCATTGGAAGTGAACGGATATTTACTTTAATGACTGGGAAGACAATGTAGTTGTACAAGCCATGTCTTCTTTGCTGCTACTTATTTGTTTTAAATTGTGTTTTTCGGAGTATATTTTGCTAGTTTGTATGACGAGGTGGCCGAGTGGTTAAGGCGATGGACTGCTAATCCATTGTGCTCTGCACGCGTGGGTTCGAATCCCATCCTCGTCGATTACAGCAAGTTTTCAATGTCATTGGAAGTGAAGGGAAATTTACTTTAATGACTGGGAAGACAATGTAGTTGTACAAGCCATGTCTTCTTTGCTGCTACTTATTTGTTTTAAATTGTGTTTTTCTGAGTATATTTTGTTTGTTTGTATGACGAGGTGGCCGAGTGGTTAAGGCGATGGACTGCTAATCCATTGTGCTCTGCACGCGTGGGTTCGAATCCCATCCTCGTCGATTATAGCAAGTTTTCAATGTCATTGGAAGTGAAAGGGATATTGACTTTAATGACTGGGAAGACAATGTAATGGCATGTTGCCATAGTTGTACACACCATGTCTTCTTTGCTGCTACTTATTTGTTTTAAATTATGTTTTTCTGAGTATATTTTGCTAGTTTGTATGACGAGGTGGCCGAGTGGTTAAGGCGATGGACTGCTAATCCATTGTGCTCTGCACGCGTGGGTTCGAATCCCATCCTCGTCGATTACAGCAAGTTTTCAATGTCATTGGAAGTGAAAGGGATATTGACTTTAATGACTGGGAAGACAATGTAATGGCATGTTGCCATAGTTGTACACACCATGTCTTCTTTGCTGCTACATATTTGTTTTAAATTGTGTTTTTCTGAGTATATTTTCCTATTGTGTATGATGAGGTGGCCGAGTGGTTAAGGCGATGGACTGCTAATCCATTGTGCTCTGCACGCGTGGGTTCGAATCCCATCCTCGTCGATTACAGCAAGTTTTCAATGTCATTGGAAGTGAAGGGATATTTACTTTAATGACTGGGAAGACAATGTAGTTGTACAAGCCATGTCTTCTTTGCTGCTACTTATTTGTTTTAAATTGTGTTTTTCTGAGTATATTTCACTAGTTTGTATGACGAGGTGGCCGAGTGGTTAAGGCGATGGACTGCTAATCCATTGTGCTCTGCACGCGTGGGTTCGAATCCCATCCTCGTCGATTACAGCAAGTTTTCAATGTCATTGCAAGTGAAAGGGATATTGACTTTAATGACTGGGAAGACAATGTATTTCCATGTTGCCATAGTTGTACAAACCATGTCTTCTTTGCTGCTACTTATTTGTTTTAAATTGTGTTTTTCTGAGTATATTTTCCTATTGTGTATGACGAGGTGGCCGAGTGGTTAAGGCGATGGACTGCTAATCCATTGTGCTCTGCACGCGTAGGTTCGAATCCCATCCTCGTCGATTAGAGCAAGTTTTCAATGTCATTGGAAGTGAAGGGATATTTACTTTAATGACTGGGAAGACAATGTAGTTGTACAAGCCATGTCTTCTTTGCTGCTACTTATTTGTTTTAAATTGTGTTTTTCGGAGTATATTTTGCTAGTTTGTATGACGAGGTGGCCGAGTGGTTAAGGCGATGGACTGGTAATCCATTGTGCTCTGCACGCGTGGGTTTGAATCCCATCCTCGTCGATTACAGCAAGTTTTCAATGTCATTGGAAGTGAAGGGAAATTTACTTTAATGACTGGGAAGACAATGTAGTTGTACAAGCCATGTCTTCTTTGCTGCTACTTATTTGTTTTAAATTGTGTTTTTCTGAGTATATTTTGCTAGTTTGTATGACGAGGTGGCCGAGTGGTTAAGGCGATGGACTGCTAATCCATTGTGCTCTGCACGCGTGGGTTCGAATCCCATCCTCGTCGATTACAGCAAGTTTTCAATGTCATTGGAAGTGAAGGGAAATTTACTTTAATGACTGGGAAGACAATGTAGTTGTACAAGCCATGTCTTCTTTGCTGCTACTTATTTGTTTTAAATTGTGTTTTTCTGAGTATATTTTGTTTGTTTGTATGACGAGGTGGCCGAGTGGTTAAGGCGATGGACTGCTAATCCATTGTGCTCTGCACGCGTGGGTTCGAATCCCATCCTTGTCGATTACAGCAAGTTTTCAATGTCATTGGAAGTGAAAGGGATATTGACTTTAATGACTGGGAAGACAATGT
>NC_139701.1:31470141-31582641 GCF_964188405.1 Protomyctophum parallelum
AATAGCGATATGTGCGTGCGTGCGTGCGTGCGGGGGGTGAGGGGGAAGCGAAGCGAGAGGAGAAACAGACAGCTTTATTTAATGTGTCATGTATAGGTGCGTGCGTGCATGACAGCAAGGCAAGCGAGGTGAGAGGGAAACAGACAGGGACCCTGCATGAATTAAATAAAGTTGTAGGCCTACCCTGTCACAGGGTAGGCCTACAACTTTATTTAGTTGTCTGTTTCTCCTCTCGCTTCGCTTCCCTTGCTGCCCGCCTCACCCCCCGCACGCACGCTTTATTTAATTCATGCAGGTGTTCGTTCTTTATTTGTTTAACAACACACCAGTTAGTTGGGCTTGCAAGTTGCGTGTGCGTGCTGTGCGTGTGTATGAGAGAGGGGGGTGAGGCGAGCAGCAAGGCACGGGAGAAACCTATTTTTTCATGTAACCATGGTTTCAGGAAACGTATTGCCGTTGTTCATGTCGCAAAAACGAGGGCGAGGCTTGATTTCTTAGGGCGTGCCAGATCAAATTCAGCCGTGACATTTATTAACGTGAGAACAAAATTAAGGAAGGATCAGCTGTTTGCGATCACTTTATAAATGCCGTGGCGACGTGGGTGTACTACGAAACCTGCACTCGAATCTGTGGCAGATTTTACACTCGATTGATAAATGAGGGCCATTGACTTTAATGACTGGGAAGACAATGTATTTCCATGTTGCCATAGTTGTACAAACCATGTCTTCTTTGCTGCTACTTATTTGTTTTAAATTGTGTTTTTCTGAGTATATTTTCCTATTGTGTATGACGGGGTGGCCGAGTGGTTAAGGCGATGGACTGCTAATCCATTGTGCTCTGCACGCGTAGGTTCGAATCCCATCCTCGTCGATTAGAGCAAGTTTTCAATGTCATTGGAAGTGAAGGGATATTTACTTTAATGACTGGGAAGACAATGTAGTTGTACAAGCCATGTCTTCTTTGCTGCTACTTATTTGTTTTAAATTGTGTTTTTCGGAGTATATTTTGCTAGTTTGTATGACGAGGTGGCCGAGTGGTTAAGGCGATGGACTGCTAATCCATTGTGCTCTGCACGCGTGGGTTCCAATCCCATCCTTGTCGATTACAGCAAGTTTTCAATGTCATTGGAAGTGAAAGGGATATTGACTTTAATGACTGGGAAGACAATGTATTTCCATGTTGCCATAGTTGTACAAGCCATGTCTTCTTTGCTGCTACTTATTTGTTTTAAATTGTGTTTTTCTGAGTATATTTTGCTAGTTTGTATGACGAGGTGGCCGAGTGGTTAAGGCGATGGACTGCTAATCCATTGTGCTCTGCACGCGTGGGTTCGAATCCCATCCTCGTCGATTACAGCAAGTTTTCAATGTCATTGGAAGTGAAGGGAAATTTACTTTAATGACTGGGAAGACAATGTAGTTGTACAAGCCATGTCTTCTTTGCTGCTACTTATTTGTTTTAAATTGTGTTTTTCTGAGTATATTTTGCTAGTTTGTATGACGAGGTGGCCGAGTGGTTAAGGCGATGGACTGCTAATCCATTGTGCTCTGCACGCGTGGGTTCGAATCCCATCCTCGTCGATTACAGCAAGTTTTCAATGTCATTGGAAGTGAAGGGAAATTTACTTTAATGACTGGGAAGACAATGTAGTTGTACAAGCCATGTCTTCTTTGCTGCTACTTATTTGTTTTAAATTGTGTTTTTCTGAGTATATTTTGTTTGTTTGTATGACGAGGTGGCCGAGTGGTTAAGGCGATGGACTGCTAATCCATTGTGCTCTGCACGCGTGGGTTCGAATCCCATCCTCGTCGATTACAGCAAGTTTTCAATGTCATTGGAAGTGAAAGGGATATTGACTTTAATGACTGGGAAGACAATGTAGTTGTACAAGCCATGTCTTCTTTGCTGCTACTTATTTGTTTTGAATTGTGTTTTTCTGAGTATATTTTGCTAGTTTGTATGACGAGGTGGCCGAGTGGTTAAGGCGATGGACTGCTAATCCATTGTGCTCTGCACGCGTGGGTTCGAATCCCATCCTCGTCGATTACAGCAAGTTTTCAATGTCATTGGAAGTGAACGGATATTTACTTTAATGACTGGGAAGACAATGTAGTTGTACAAGCCATGTCTTCTTTGCTGCTACTTATTTGTTTTAAATTGTGTTTTTCGGAGTATATTTTGCTAGTTTGTATGACGAGGTGGCCGAGTGGTTAAGGCGATGGACTGCTAATCCATTGTGCTCTGCACGCGTGGGTTCGAATCCCATCCTCGTCGATTACAGCAAGTTTTCAATGTCATTGGAAGTGAAAGGGTTATTGACTTTAATGACTGGGAAGACAATGTAATGGCATGTTGCCATAGTTGTACACACCATGTCTTCTTTGCTGCAACTTATTTGTTTTAAATTGTGTTTTTCTGAGTATATTTAGCTAGTTTGTATGACGAGGTGGCCGAGTGGTTAAGGCGATGGACTGCTAATCCATTGTGCTCTGCACGCGTGGGTTCGAATCCCATCCTCGTCGATTACAGCAAGTTTTCAATGTCATTGGAAGTGAAGGGAAATTTACTTTAATGACTGGGAAGACAATGTAGTTGTACAAGCCATGTCTTCTTTGCTGCTACTTATTTGTTTTAAATTGTGTTTTTCTGAGTATATTTTGCTAGTTTGTATGACGAGGTGGCCGAGTGGTTAAGGCGATGGACTGCATTGTGCTCTGCACGCGTGGGTTCGAATCCCATCCTCGTCGATTACAGCAAGTTTTCAATGTCATTGGAAGTGAACGGATATTTACTTTAATGACTGGGAAGACAATGTAGTTGTACAAGCCATGTCTTCTTTGCGGCTACTTATTTGTTTTAAATTGTGTTTTTCGGAGTATATTTTGCTAGTTTGTATGACGAGGTGGCCGAGTGGTTAAGGCGATAGACTGCTAATCCATTGTGCTCTGCACGCGTGGGTTCGAATCCCATCCTCGTCGATTACAGCAAGTTTTCAATGTCATTGGAAGTGAAGGGAAATTTACTTTAATGACTGGGAAGACAATGTAGTTGTACAAGCCATGTCTTCTTTGCTGCTACTTATTTGTTTTAAATTGTGTTTTTCTGAGTATATTTTGTTTGTTTGTATGACGAGGTGGCCGAGTGGTTAAGGCGATGGACTGCTAATCCATTGTGCTCTGCACGCGTGGGTTCGAATCCCATCCTCGTCGATTACAGCAAGTTTTCAATGTCATTGGAAGTGAAAGGGATATAGACTTTAATGACTGGGAAGACAATGTATTTCCATGTTGCCATAGTTGTACAAGCCATGTCTTCTTTGCTGCTACTTATTTGTTTTAAATTGTGTTTTTCTGAGTATATTTTGCTAGTTTGTATGACGAGGTGGCCGAGTGGTTAAGGCGATGGACTGCTAATCCATTGTGCTCTGCACGCGTGGGTTCGAATCCCATCCTCGTCGATTACAGCAAGTTTTCAATGTCATTGGAAGTGAAGGGAAATTTACTTTAATGACTGGGAAGACAATGTAGTTGTACAAGCCATGTCTTCTTTGCTGCTACTTATTTGTTTTAAATTGTGTTTTTTTGAGTATATTTTGTTTGTTTGTATGACGAGGTGGCCGAGTGGTTAAGGCGATGGACTGCTAATCCATTGTGCTCTGCACGCGTGGGTTCGAATCCCATCCTCGTCGATTACAGCAAGTTTTCAATGTCATTGGAAGTGAAAGGGATATTGACTTTAATGACTGGGAAGACAATGTAGTTGTACAAGCCATGTCTTCTTTGCTGCTACTTATTTGTTTTAAATTGTGTTTTTCTGAGTATATTTTGCTAGTTTGTATGACGAGGTGGCCGAGTGGTTAAGGCGATGGACTGCTAATCCATTGTGCTCTGCACGCGTGGGTTCGAATCCCATCCTCGTCGATTACAGCAAGTTTTCAATGTCATTGGAAGTGAACGGATATTTACTTTAATGACTGGGAAGACAATGTAGTTGTACAAGCCATGTCTTCTTTGCTGCTACTTATTTGTTTTAAATTGTGTTTTTCGGAGTATATTTTGCTAGTTTGTATGACGAGGTGGCCGAGTGGTTAAGGCGATGGACTGCTAATCTATTGTGCTCTGCACGCGTGGGTTCGAATCCCATCCTCGTCGATTACAGCAAGTTTTCAATGTCATTGGAAGTGAAAGGGTTATTGACTTTAATGACTGGGAAGACAATGTAATGGCATGTTGCCATAGTTGTACACACCATGTCTTCTTTGCTGCTACTTATTTGTTTTAAATTGTGTTTTTCTGAGTATATTTAGCTAGTTTGTATGACGAGGTGGCCGAGTGGTTAAGGCGATGGACTGCTAATCCATTGTGCTCTGCACGCGTGGTTTCGAATCCCATCCTCGTCGATTACAGCAAGTTTTCAATGTCATTGGAAGTGAAGGGAAATTTACTTTAATGACTGGGAAGACAATGTAGTTGTACAAGCCATGTCTTCTTTGCTGCTACTTATTTGTTTTAAATTGTGTTTTTCTGAGTATATTTTGCTAGTTTGTATGACGAGGTGGCCGAGTGGTTAAGGCGATGGACTGCTAATCCATTGTGCTCTGCACGCGTGGGTTCGAATCCCATCCTCGTCGATTACAGCAAGTTTTCAATGTCATTGGAAGTGAACGGATATTTACTTTAATGACTGGGATGACAATGTAGTTGTACAAGCCATGTCTTCTTTGCTGCTACTTATTTGTTTTAAATTGTGTTTTTCGGAGTATATTTTGCTAGTTTGTATGACGAGGTGGCCGAGTGGTTAAGGCGATAGACTGCTAATCCATTGTGCTCTGCACGCGTGGGTTCGAATCCCATCCTCGTCGATTACAGCAAGTTTTCAATGTCATTGGAAGTGAAGGGAAATTTACTTTAATGACTGGGAAGACAATGTAGTTGTACAAGCCATGTCTTCTTTGCTGCTACTTATTTGTTTTAAATTGTGTTTTTCTGAGTATATTTTGTTTGTTTGTATGACGAGGTGGCCGAGTGGTTAAGGCGATGGACTGCTAATCCATTGTGCTCTGCACGCGTGGGTTCGAATCCCATCCTCGTCGATTACAGCAAGTTTTCAATGTCATTGGAAGTGAAAGGGATATTGACTTTAATGACTGGGAAGACAATGTAATGGCATGTTGCCATAGTTGTACACACCATGTCTTCTTTGCTGCTACTTATTTGTTTTAAATTGTGTTTTTCTGAGTATATATTGCTAGTTTGTATGACGAGGTGGCCGAGTGGTTAAGGCGATGGACTGCTAATCCATTGTGCTCTGCACGCGTGGGTTCGAATCCCATCCTCGTCGATTACAGCAAGTTTTCAATGTCATTGGAAGTGAAAGGGATATTGACTTTAATGACTGGGAAGACAATGTAATGGCATGTTGCCATAGTTGTACACACCATGTCTTCTTTGCTGCTACATATTTGTTTTAAATTGTGTTTTTCTGAGTATATTTTCCTATTGTGTATGACGAGGTGGCCGAGTGGTTAAGGCGATGGACTGCTAATCCATTGTGCTCTGCACGCGTGGGTTCGAATCCCATCCTCGTCGATTACAGCAAGTTTTCAATGTCATTGGAAGTGAAAGGGATATTGACTTTAATGACTGGGAAGACAATGTAATGGCATGTTGCCATAGTTGTACACACCATGTCTTCTTTGCTGCTACTTATTTGTTTTAAATTGTGTTTTTCTGAGTATATTTTCCTATTGTGTATGACGAGGTGGCCGAGTGGTTAAGGCGATGGACTGCTAATCCATTGTGCTCTGCACGCGTGGGTTGGAATCCCATCCTCGTCGATTACAGCAAGTTTTCAATGTCATTGGAAGTGAAAGAGATATTGACTTTAATGACTGGGAAGACAATGTATTTCCATGTTGCCATAGTTGTACAAACCATGTCTTCTTTGCTGCTACTTATTTGTTTTAAATTGTGTTTTTCTGAGTATATTTTCCTATTGTGTATGACGGGGTGGCCGAGTGGTTAAGGCGATGGACTGCTAATCCATTGTGCTCTGCACGCGTAGGTTCGAATCCCATCCTCGTCGATTAGAGCAAGTTTTCAATGTCATTGGAAGTGAAGGGATATTTACTTTAATGACTGGGAAGACAATGTAGTTGTACAAGCCATGTCTTCTTTGCTGCTACTTATTTGTTTTAAATTGTGTTTTTCGGAGTATATTTTGCTAGTTTGTATGACGAGGTGGCCGAGTGGTTAAGGCGATGGATGCTAATCCATTGTGCTCTGCACGCGTGGGTTCCAATCCCATCCTTGTCGATTACAGCAAGTTTTCAATGTCATTGGAAGTGAAAGGGATATTGACTTTAATGACTGGGAAGACAATGTATTTCCATGTTGCCATAGTTGTACAAGCCATGTCTTCTTTGCTGCTACTTATTTGTTTTAAATTGTGTTTTTCTGAGTATATTTTGCTAGTTTGTATGACGAGGTGGCCGAGTGGTTAAGGCGATGGACTGCTAATCCATTGTGCTCTGCACGCGTGGGTTCGAATCCCATCCTCGTCGATTACAGCAAGTTTTCAATGTCATTGGAAGTGAAGGGAAATTTACTTTAATGACTGGGAAGACAATGTAGTTGTACAAGCCATGTCTTCTTTGCTGCTACTTATTTGTTTTAAATTGTGTTTTTCTGAGTATATTTTGCTAGTTTGTATGACGAGGTGGCCGAGTGGTTAAGGCGATGGACTGCTAATCCATTGTGCTCTGCACGCGTGGGTTCGAATCCCATCCTTGTCGATTACAGCAAGTTTTCAATGTCATTGGAAGTGAAGGGAAATTTACTTTAATGACTGGGAAGACAATGTAGTTGTACAAGCCATGTCTTCTTTGCTGCTACTTATTTGTTTTAAATTGTGTTTTTCTGAGTATATTTTGTTTGTTTGTATGACGAGGTGGCCGAGTGGTTAAGGCGATGGACTGCTAATCCATTGTGCTCTGCACGCGTGGGTTCGAATCCCATCCTCGTCGATTACAGCAAGTTTTCAATGTCATTGGAAGTGAAAGGGATATTGACTTTAATGACTGGGAAGACAATGTAGTTGTACAAGCCATGTCTTCTTTGCTGCTACTTATTTGTTTTAAATTGTGTTTTTCTGAGTATATTTTGCTAGTTTGTATGACGAGGTGGCCGAGTGGTTAAGGCGATGGACTGCTAATCCATTGTGCTCTGCACGCGTGGGTTCGAATCCCATCCTCGTCGATTACAGCAAGTTTTCAATGTCATTGGAAGTGAAGGGATATTTACTTTAATGACTGGGAAGACAATGTAGTTGTACAAGCCATGTCTTCTTTGCTGCTACTTATTTGTTTTAAATTGTGTTTTTCGGAGTATATTTCACTAGTTTGTATGACGAGGTGGCCGAGTGGTTAAGGCGATGGACTGCTAATCCATTGTGCTCTGCACGCGTGGGTTCGAATCCCATCCTCGTCGATTACAGCAAGTTTTCAATGTCATTGGAAGTGAAAGGGATATAGACTTTAATGACTGGGAAGACAATGTATTTCCATGTTGCCATAGTTGTACAAGCCATGTCTTCTTTGCTGCTACTTATTTGTTTTAAATTGTGTTTTTCTGAGTATATTTTGCTAGTTTGTATGACGAGGTGGCCGAGTGGTTAAGGCGATGGACTGCTAATCCATTGTGCTCTGCACGCGTGGGTTCGAATCCCATCCTCGTCGATTACAGCAAGTTTTCAATGTCATTGGAAGTGAAGGGAAATTTACTTTAATGACTGGGAAGACAATGTAGTTGTACAAGCCATGTCTTCTTTGCTGCTACTTATTTGTTTTAAATTGTGTTTTTCTGAGTATATTTTGCTAGTTTGTATGACGAGGTGGCCGAGTGGTTAAGGCGATGGACTGCTAATCCATTGTGCTCTGCACGCGTGGGTTCGAATCCCATCCTCGTCGATTACAGCAAGTTTTCAATGTCATTGGAAGTGAAGGGAAATTTACTTTAATGACTGGGAAGACAATGTAGTTGTACAAGCCATGTCTTCTTTGCTGCTACTTATTTGTTTTAAATTGTGTTTTTCTGAGTATATTTTGCTAGTTTGTATGACGAGGTGGCCGAGTGGTTAAGGCGATGGACTGCTAATCCATTGTGCTCTGCACGCGTGGGTTCGAATCCCATCCTCGTCGATTACAGCAAGTTTTCAATGTCATTGGAAGTGAAGGGAAATTTACTTTAATGACTGGGAAGACAATGTAGTTGTACAAGCCATGTCTTCTTTGCTGCTACTTATTTGTTTTAAATTGTGTTTTTCTGAGTATATTTTGTTTGTTTGTATGACGAGGTGGCCGAGTGGTTAAGGCGATGGACTGCTAATCCATTGTGCTCTGCACGCGTGGGTTCGAATCCCATCCTCGTCGATTATAGCAAGTTTTCAATGTCATTGGAAGTGAAAGGGATATTGACTTTAATGACTGGGAAGACAATGTAATGGCATGTTGCCATAGTTGTACACACCATGTCTTCTTTGCTGCTACTTATTTGTTTTAAATTATGTTTTTCTGAGTATATTTTGCTAGTTTGTATGACGAGGTGGCCGAGTGGTTAAGGCGATGGACTGCTAATCCATTGTGCTCTGCACGCGTGGGTTCGAATCCCATCCTCGTCGATTACAGCAAGTTTTCAATGTCATTGGAAGTGAAAGGGATATTGACTTTAATGACTGGGAAGACAATGTAATGGCATGTTGCCATAGTTGTACACACCATGTCTTCTTTGCTGCTACATATTTGTTTTAAATTGTGTTTTTCTGAGTATATTTTCCTATTGTGTATGATGAGGTGGCCGAGTGGTTAAGGCGATGGACTGCTAATCCATTGTGCTCTGCACGCGTGGGTTCGAATCCCATCCTCGTCGATTACAGCAAGTTTTCAATGTCATTGGAAGTGAAGGGATATTTACTTTAATGACTGGGAAGACAATGTAGTTGTACAAGCCATGTCTTCTTTGCTGCTACTTATTTGTTTTAAATTGTGTTTTTCGGAGTATATTTCACTAGTTTGTATGACGAGGTGGCCGAGTGGTTAAGGCGATGGACTGCTAATCCATTGTGCTCTGCACGCGTGGGTTCGAATCCCATCCTCGTCGATTACAGCAAGTTTTCAATGTCATTGGAAGTGAAAGGGATATTGACTTTAATGACTGGGAAGACAATGTATTTCCATGTTGCCATAGTTGTACAAACCATGTCTTCTTTGCTGCTACTTATTTGTTTTAAATTGTGTTTTTCTGAGTATATTTTCCTATTGTGTATGACGAGGTGGCCGAGTGGTTAAGGCGATGGACTGCTAATCCATTGTGCTCTGCACGCGTAGGTTCGAATCCCATCCTCGTCGATTAGAGCAAGTTTTCAATGTCATTGGAAGTGAAGGGATATTTACTTTAATGACTGGGAAGACAATGTAGTTGTACAAGCCATGTCTTCTTTGCTGCTACTTATTTGTTTTAAATTGTGTTTTTCGGAGTATATTTTGCTAGTTTGTATGACGAGGTGGCCGAGTGGTTAAGGCGATGGACTGCTAATCCATTGTGCTCTGCACGCGTGGGTTCCAATCCCATCCTTGTCGATTACAGCAAGTTTTCAATGTCATTGGAAGTGAAAGGGATATTGACTTTAATGACTGGGAAGACAATGTATTTCCATGTTGCCATAGTTGTACAAGCCATGTCTTCTTTGCTGCTACTTATTTGTTTTAAATTGTGTTTTTCTGAGTATATTTTGCTAGTTTGTATGACGAGGTGGCCGAGTGGTTAAGGCGATGGACTGCTAATCCATTGTGCTCTGCACGCGTGGGTTCGAATCCCATCCTCGTCGATTACAGCAAGTTTTCAATGTCATTGGAAGTGAACGGATATTTACTTTAATGACTGGGAAGACAATGTAGTTGTACAAGCCATGTCTTCTTTGCTGCTACTTATTTGTTTTAAATTGTGTTTTTTGGAGTATATTTTGCTAGTTTGTATGACGAGGTGGCCGAGTGGTTAAGGCGATGGACTGCTAATCCATTGTGCTCTGCACGCGTGGGTTCGAATCGCATCCTCGTCGATTACAGCAAGTTTTCAATGTCATTGGAAGTGAAAGGGTTATTGACTTTAATGACTGGGAAGACAATGTAATGGCATGTTGCCATAGTTGTACACACCATGTCTTCTTTGCTGCAACTTATTTGTTTTAAATTGTGTTTTTCTGAGTATATTTAGCTAGTTTGTATGACGAGGTGGCCGAGTGGTTAAGGCGATGGACTGCTAATCCATTGTGCTCTGCACGCGTGGGTTCGAATCCCATCCTCGTCGATTACAGCAAGTTTTCAATGTCATTGGAAGTGAAGGGAAATTTACTTTAATGACTGGGAAGACAATGTAGTTGTACAAGCCATGTCTTCTTTGCTGCTACTTATTTGTTTTAAATTGTGTTTTTCTGAGTATATTTTGCTAGTTTGTATGACGAGGTGGCCGAGTGGTTAAGGCGATGGACTGCATTGTGCTCTGCACGCGTGGGTTCGAATCCCATCCTCGTCGATTACAGCAAGTTTTCAATGTCATTGGAAGTGAACGGATATTTACTTTAATGACTGGGAAGACAATGTAGTTGTACAAGCCATGTCTTCTTTGCTGCTACTTATTTGTTTTAAATTGTGTTTTTCGGAGTATATTTTGCTAGTTTCTATGACGAGGTGGCCGAGTGGTTAAGGCGATAGACTGCTAATCCATTGTGCTCTGCACGCGTGGGTTCGAATCCCATCCTCGTCGATTACAGCAAGTTTTCAATGTCATTGGAAGTGAAGGGAAATTTACTTTAATGACTGGGAAGACAATGTAGTTGTACAAGCCATGTCTTCTTTGCTGCTACTTATTTGTTTTAAATTGTGTTTTTCTGAGTATATTTTGTTTGTTTGTATGACGAGGTGGCCGAGTGGTTAAGGCGATGGACTGCTAATCCATTGTGCTCTGCACGCGTGGGTTCGAATCCCATCCTCGTCGATTACAGCAAGTTTTCAATGTCATTGGAAGTGAAAGGGATATAGACTTTAATGACTGGGAAGACAATGTATTTCCATGTTGCCATAGTTGTACAAGCCATGTCTTCTTTGCTGCTACTTATTTGTTTTAAATTGTGTTTTTCTGAGTATATTTTGCTAGTTTGTATGACGAGGTGGCCGAGTGGTTAAGGCGATGGACTGCTAATCCATTGTGCTCTGCACGCGTGGGTTCGAATCCCATCCTCGTCGATTACAGCAAGTTTTCAATGTCATTGGAAGTGAAGGGAAATTTACTTTAATGACTGGGAAGACAATGTAGTTGTACAACCCATGTCTTCTTTGCTGCTACTTATTTGTTTTAAATTGTGTTTTTCGGAGTATATTTTGCTAGTTTGTATGACGAGGTGGCCGAGTGGTTAAGGCGATGGACTGCTAATCCATTGTGCTCTGCACGCGTGGGTTCGAATCCCATCCTCGTCGATTACAGCAAGTTTTCAATGTCATTGGAAGTGAACGGATATTTACTTTAATGACTGGGAAGACAATGTAGTTGTACAAGCCATGTCTTCTTTGCTGCTACTTATTTGTTTTAAATTGTGTTTTTCGGAGTATATTTTGCTAGTTTGTATGACGAGGTGGCCGAGTGGTTAAGGCGATGGACTGCTAATCCATTGTGCTCTGCACGCGTGGGTTCGAATCCCATCCTCGTCGATTACAGCAAGTTTTCAATGTCATTGGAAGTGAAGGGAAATTTACTTTAATGACTGGGAAGACAATGTAGTTGTACAAGCCATGTCTTCTTTGCTGCTACTTATTTGTTTTAAATTGTGTTTTTCTGAGTATATTTTGTTTGTTTGTATGACGAGGTGGCCGAGTGGTTAAGGCGATGGACTGCTAATCCATTGTGCTCTGCACGCGTGGGTTTGAATCCCATCCTCGTCGATTACAGCAAGCTTTCAATGTCATTGGAAGTGAAAGGGATATTGACTTTAATGACTGGGAAGACAATGTAATGGCATGTTGCCATAGTTGTACACACCATGTCTTCTTTGCTGCTACTTATTTGTTTTAAATTATGTTTTTCTGAGTATATTTTGCTAGTTTGTATGACGAGGTGGCCGAGTGGTTAAGGCGATGGACTGCTAATCCATTGTGCTCTGCACGCGTGGGTTCGAATCCCATCCTCGTCGATTACAGCAAGTTTTCAATGTCATTGGAAGTGAAAGGGATATTGACTTTAATGACTGGGAAGACAATGTAATGGCATGTTGCCATAGTTGTACACACCATGTCTTCTTTGCTGCTACATATTTGTTTTAAATTGTGTTTTTCTGAGTATATTTTCCTATTGTGTATGATGAGGTGGCCGAGTGGTTAAGGCGATGGACTGCTAATCCATTGTGCTCTGCACGCGTGGGTTCGAATCCCATCCTCGTCGATTACAGCAAGTTTTCAATGTCATTGGAAGTGAAGGGATATTTACTTTAATGACTGGGAAGACAATGTAGTTGTACAAGCCATGTCTTCTTTGCTGCTACTTATTTGTTTTAAATTGTGTTTTTCGGAGTATATTTCACTAGTTTGTATGACGAGGTGGCCGAGTGGTTAAGGCGATGGACTGCTAATCCATTGTGCTCTGCACGCGTGGGTTCGAATCCCATCCTCGTCGATTACAGCAAGTTTTCAATGTCATTGGAAGTGAAAGGGATATTGACTTTAATGACTGGGAAGACAATGTATTTCCATGTTGCCATAGTTGTACAAGCCATGTCTTCTTTGCTGCTACTTATTTGTTTTAAATTGTGTTTTTCTGAGTATATTTTGCTAGTTTGTATGACGAGGTGGCCGAGTGGTTAAGGCGATGGACTGCTAATCCATTGTGCTCTGCACGCGTGGGTTCGAATCCCATCCTCGTCGATTACAGCAAGTTTTCAATGTCATTGGAAGTGAAGGGATATTTACTTTAATGACTGGGAAGACAATGTAGTTGTACAAGCCATGTCTTCTTTGCTGCTACTTATTTGTTTTAAATTGTGTTTTTCGGAGTATATTTCACTAGTTTGTATGACGAGGTGGCCGAGTGGTTAAGGCGATGGACTGCTAATCCATTGTGCTCTGCACGCGTGGGTTCGAATCCCATCCTCGTCGATTACAGCAAGTTTTCAATGTCATTGGAAGTGAACGGATATTTACTTTAATGACTGGGAAGACAATGTAGTTGTACAAGCCATGTCTTCTTTGCTGCTACTTATTTGTTTTAAATTGTGTTTTTCGGAGTATATTTTGCTAGTTTGTATGACGAGGTGGCCGAGTGGTTAAGGCGATAGACTGCTAATCCATTGTGCTCTGCACGCGTGGGTTCGAATCCCATCCTCGTCGATTACAGCAAGTTTTCAATGTCATTGGAAGTGAAGGGAAATTTACTTTAATGACTGGGAAGACAATGTAGTTGTACAAGCCATGTCTTCTTTGCTGCTACTTATTTGTTTTAAATTGTGTTTTTCTGAGTATATTTTGTTTGTTTGTATGACGAGGTGGCCGAGTGGTTAAGGCGATGGACTGCTAATCCATTGTGCTCTGCACGCGTGGGTTCGAATCCCATCCTCGTCGATTACAGCAAGTTTTCAATGTCATTGGAAGTGAAAGGGATATTGACTTTAATGACTGGGAAGACAATGTAATGGCATGTTGCCATAGTTGTACACACCATGTCTTCTTTGCTGCTACTTATTTGTTTTAAATTGTGTTTTTCTGAGTATATATTGCTAGTTTGTATGACGAGGTGGCCGAGTGGTTAAGGCGATGGACTGCTAATCCATTGTGCTCTGCACGCGTGGGTTCGAATCCCATCCTCGTCGATTACAGCAAGTTTTCAATGTCATTGGAAGTGAAAGGGATATTGACTTTAATGACTGGGAAGACAATGTAATGGCATGTTGCCATAGTTGTACACACCATGTCTTCTTTGCTGCTACATATTTGTTTTAAATTGTGTTTTTCTGAGTATATTTTCCTATTGTGTATGACGAGGTGGCCGAGTGGTTAAGGCGATGGACTGCTAATCCATTGTGCTCTGCACGCGTGGGTTCGAATCCCATCCTCGTCGATTACAGCAAGTTTTCAATGTCATTGGAAGTGAAAGGGATATTGACTTTAATGACTGGGAAGACAATGTAATGGCATGTTGCCATAGTTGTACACACCATGTCTTCTTTGCTGCTACTTATTTGTTTTAAATTGTGTTTTTCTGAGTATATTTTCCTATTGTGTATGACGAGGTGGCCGAGTGGTTAAGGCGATGGACTGCTAATCCATTGTGCTCTGCACGCGTGGGTTGGAATCCCATCCTCGTCGATTACAGCAAGTTTTCAATGTCATTGGAAGTGAAAGGGATATTGACTTTAATGACTGGGAAGACAATGTATTTCCATGTTGCCATAGTTGTACAAACCATGTCTTCTTTGCTGCTACTTATTTGTTTTAAATTGTGTTTTTCTGAGTATATTTTCCTATTGTGTATGACGAGGTGGCCGAGTGGTTAAGGCGATGGACTGCTAATCCATTGTGCTCTGCACGCGTAGGTTCGAATCCCATCCTCGTCGATTAGAGCAAGTTTTCAATGTCATTGGAAGTGAAGGGATATTTACTTTAATGACTGGGAAGACAATGTAGTTGTACAAGCCATGTCTTCTTTGCTGCTACTTATTTGTTTTAAATTGTGTTTTTCTGAGTATATTTTGCTAGTTTGTATGACGAGGTGGCCGAGTGGTTAAGGCGATGGACTGCTAATCCATTGTGCTCTGCACGCGTGGGTTCGAATCCCATCCTCGTCGATTACAGCAAGTTTTCAATGTCATTGGAAGTGAAGGGAAATTTACTTTAATGACTGGGAAGACAATGTAGTTGTACAAGCCATGTCTTCTTTGCTGCTACTTATTTGTTTTAAATTGTGTTTTTCTGAGTATATTTTGCTAGTTTGTATGACGAGGTGGCCGAGTGGTTAAGGCGATGGACTGCTAATCCATTGTGCTCTGCACGCGTGGGTTCGAATCCCATCCTCGTCGATTACAGCAAGTTTTCAATGTCATTGGAAGTGAAGGGAAATTTACTTTAATGACTGGGAAGACAATGTAGTTGTACAAGCCATGTCTTCTTTGCTGCTACTTATTTGTTTTAAATTGTGTTTTTCTGAGTATATTTTGTTTGTTTGTATGACGAGGTGGCCGAGTGGTTAAGGCGATGGACTGCTAATCCATTGTGCTCTGCACGCGTGGGTTCGAATCCCATCCTCGTCGATTACAGCAAGTTTTCAATGTCATTGGAAGTGAAGGGATATTGACTTTAATGACTGGGAAGACAATGTAGTTGTACAAGCCATGTCTTCTTTGCTGCTACTTATTTGTTTTAAATTGTGTTTTTCTGAGTATATTTTGCTAGTTTGTATGACGAGGTGGCCGAGTGGTTAAGGAGATGGACTGCTAATCCATTGTGCTCTGCACGCGTGGGTTCGAATCCCATCCTCGTCGATTACAGCAAGTTTTCAATGTCATTGGAAGTGAACGGATATTTACTTTAATGACTGGGAAGACAATGTAGTTGTACAAGCCATGTCTTCTTTGCTGCTACTTATTTGTTTTAAATTGTGTTTTTCGGAGTATATTTTGCTAGTTTGTATGACGAGGTGGCCGAGTGGTTAAGGCGATGGACTGCTAATCCATTGTGCTCTGCACGCGTGGGTTCGAATCCCATCCTCGTCGATTACAGCAAGTTTTCAATGTCATTGGAAGTGAAAGGGATATAGACTTTAATGACTGGGAAGACAATGTATTTCCATGTTGCCATAGTTGTACAAGCCATGTCTTCTTTGCTGCTACTTATTTGTTTTAAATTGTGTTTTTCTGAGTATATTTTGCTAGTTTGTATGACGAGGTGGCCGAGTGGTTAAGGCGATGGACTGCTAATCCATTGTGCTCTGCACGCGTGGGTTCGAATCCCACCCTCGTCGATTACAGCAAGTTTTCAATGTCATTGGAAGTGAACGGATATTTACTTTAATGACTGGGAAGACAATGTAGTTGTACAAGCCATGTCTTCTTTGCTGCTACTTATTTGTTTTAAATTGTGTTTTTCGGAGTATATTTTGCTAGTTTGTATGACGAGGTGGCCGAGTGGTTAAGGCGATGGACTGCTAATCCATTGTGCTCTGCACGCGTGGGTTCGAATCCCATCCTTGTCGATTACAGCAAGTTTTCAATGTCATTGGAAGTGAAGGGAAATTTACTTTAATGACTGGGAAGACAATGTAGTTGTACAAGCCATGTCTTCTTTGCTGCTACTTATTTGTTTTAAATTGTGTTTTTCTGAGTATATTTTGTTTGTTTGTATGACGAGGTGGCCGAGTGGTTAAGGCGATGGACTGCTAATCCATTGTGCTCTGCACGCGTGGGTTCGAATCCCATCCTCGTCGATTACAGCAAGTTTTCAATGTCATTGGAAGTGAAAGGGATATTGACTTTAATGACTGGGAAGACAAAGTAATGGCATGTTGCCATAGTTGTACACACCATGTCTTCTTTGCTGCTACATATTTGTTTTAAATTGTGTTTTTCTGAGTATATTTTCCCATTGTGTATGATGAGGTGGCCGAGTGGTTAAGGCGATGGACTGCTAATCCATTGTGCTCTGCACGCGTGGGTTCGAATCCCATCCTCGTCGATTACAGCAAGTTTTCAATGTCATTGGAAGTGAAGGGATATTTACTTTAATGACTGGGAAGACAATGTAGTTGTACAAGCCATGTCTTCTTTGCTGCTACTTATTTGTTTTAAATTGTGTTTTTCGGAGTATATTTCACTAGTTTGTATGACGAGGTGGCCGAGTGGTTAAGGCGATGGACTGCTAATCCATTGTGCTCTGCACGCGTGGGTTCGAATCCCATCCTCGTCGATTACAGCAAGTTTTCAATGTCATTGGAAGTGAAAGGGATATTGACTTTAATGACTGGGAAGACAATGTATTTCCATGTTGCCATAGTTGTACAAGCCATGTCTTCTTTGCTGCTACTTATTTGTTTTAAATTGTGTTTTTCTGAGTATATTTTGCTAGTTTGTATGACGAGGTGGCCGAGTGGTTAAGGCGATGGACTGCTAATCCATTGTGCTCTGCACGCGTGGTTTCGAATCCCATCCTCGTCGATTACAGCAAGTTTTCAATGTCATTGGAAGTGAAGGGAAATTTACTTTAATGACTGGGAAGACAATGTAGTTGTACAACCCATGTCTTCTTTGCTGCTACTTATTTGTTTTAAATTGTGTTTTTCGGAGTATATTTTGCTAGTTTGTATGACGAGGTGGCCGAGTGGTTAAGGCGATGGACTGCTAATCCATTGTGCTCTGCACGCGTGGGTTCGAATCCCATCCTCGTCGATTACAGCAAGTTTTCAATGTTATTGGAAGTGAACGGATATTTACTTTAATGACTGGGAAGACAATGTAGTTGTACAAGCCATGTCTTCTTTGCTGCTACTTATTTGTTTTAAATTGTGTTTTTCGGAGTATATTTTGCTAGTTTGTATGACGAGGTGGCCGAGTGGTTAAGGCGATGGACTGCTAATCCATTGTGCTCTGCACGCGTGGGTTCGAATCCCATCTCGTCGATTACAGCAAGTTTTCAATGTCATTGGAAGTGAAGGGAAATTTACTTTAATGACTGGGAAGACAATGTAGTTGTACAAGCCATGTCTTCTTTGCTGCTACTTATTTGTTTTAAATTGTGTTTTTCTGAGTATATTTTGTTTGTTTGTATGACGAGGTGGCAGAGTGGTTAAGGCGATGGACTGCTAATCCATTGTGCTCTGCACGCGTGGGTTCGAATCCCATCCTCGTCGATTACAGCAAGTTTTCAATGTCATTGGAAGTGAAAGGGATATTGACTTTAATGACTGGGAAGACAATGTAATGGCATGTTGCCATAGTTGTACACACCATGTCTTCTTTGCTGCTACTTATTTGTTTTAAATTGTGTTTTTCTGAGTATATTTTGCTAGTTTGTATGACGAGGTGGCCGAGTGGTTAAGGCGATGGACTGCTAATCCATTGTGCTCTGCACGCGTGGGTTCGAATCCCATCCTCGTCGATTACAGCAAGTTTTCAATGTCATTGGAAGTGAAAGGGATATTGACTTTAATGACTGGGAAGACAATGTAATGGCATGTTGCCATAGTTGTACACACCATGTCTTCTTTGCTGCTACATATTTGTTTTAAATTGTGTTTTTCTGAGTATATTTTCCTATTGTGTATGATGAGGTGGCCGAGTGGTTAAGGCGATGGACTGCTAATCCATTGTGCTCTGCACGCGTGGGTTCGAATCCCATCCTCGTCGATTACAGCAAGTTTTCAATGTCATTGGAAGTGAAGGGATATTTACTTTAATGACTGGGAAGACAATGTAGTTGTACAAGCCATGTCTTCTTTGCTGCTACTTATTTGTTTTAAATTGTGTTTTTCTGAGTATATTTCACTAGTTTGTATGACGAGGTGGCCGAGTGGTTAAGGCGATGGACTGCTAATCCATTGTGCTCTGCACGCGTGGGTTCGAATCCCATCCTCGTCGATTACAGCAAGTTTTCAATGTCATTGGAAGTGAAAGGGATATTGACTTTAATGACTGGGAAGACAATGTATTTCCATGTTGCCATAGTTGTACAAGCCATGTCTTCTTTGCTGCTACTTATTTGTTTTAAATTGTGTTTTTCTGAGTATATTTTGCTAGTTTGTATGACGAGGTGGCCGAGTGGTTAAGGCGATGGACTGCTAATCCATTGTGCTCTGCACGCGTGGTTTCGAATCCCATCCTCGTCGATTACAGCAAGTTTTCAATCTCATTGGAAGTGAAGGGAAATTTACTTTAATGACTGGGAAGACAATGTAGTTGTACAAGCCATGTCTTCTTTGCTGCTACTTATTTGTTTTAAATTGTGTTTTTCTGAGTATATTTTGCTAGTTTGTATGACGAGGTGGCCGAGTGGTTAAGGCGATGGACTGCTAATCCATTGTGCTCTGCACGCGTGGGTTCGAATCCCATCCTCGTCGATTACAGCAAGTTTTCAATGTCATTGGAAGTGAAGGGAAATTTACTTTAATGACTGGGAAGACAATGTAGTTGTACAAGCCATGTCTTCTTTGCTGCTACTTATTTGTTTTAAATTGTGTTTTTCTGAGTATATTTTTTTTGTTTGTATGACGAGTTGGCCGAGTGGTTAAGGCGATGGACTGCTAATCCATTGTGCTCTGCACGCGTGGGTTCGAATCCCATCCTCGTCGATTACAGCAAGTTTTCAATGTCATTGGAAGTGAAAGGGATATTGACTTTAATGACTGGGAAGACAATGTAATGGCATGTTGCCATAGTTGTACACACCATGTCTTCTTTGCTGCTACTTATTTGTTTTAAATTGTGTTTTTCTGAGTATATTTTGCTAGTTTGTATGACGAGGTGGCCGAGTGGTTAAGGCGATGGACTGCTAATCCATTGTGCTCTGCACGCGTGGGTTCGAATCCCATCCTCGTCGATTACAGCAAGTTTTCAATGTCATTGGAAGTGAAAGGGATATTGACTTTAATGACTGGGAAGACAATGTAGTTGTACAAGCCATGTCTTCTTTGCTGCTACTTATTTGTTTTAAATTGTGTTTTTCTGAGTATATTTTGCTAGTTTGTATGACGAGGTGGCCGAGTGGTTAAGGCGATGGACTGCTAATCCATTGTGCTCTGCACGCGTGGGTTCGAATCCCATCCTCGTCGATTACAGCAAGTTTTCAATGTCATTGGAAGTGAACGGATATTTACTTTAATGACTGGGAAGACAATGTAGTTGTACAAGCCATGTCTTCTTTGCTGCTACTTATTTGTTTTAAATTGTGTTTTTCGGAGTATATTTTGCTAGTTTGTATGACGAGGTGGCCGAGTGGTTAAGGCGATGGACTGCTAATCCATTGTGCTCTGCACGCGTGGGTTCGAATCCCATCCTCGTCGATTACAGCAAGTTTTCAATGTCATTGGAAGTGAAGGGAAATTTACTTTAATGACTGGGAAGACAATGTAGTTGTACAAGCCATGTCTTCTTTGCTGCTACTTATTTGTTTTAAATTGTGTTTTTCTGAGTATATTTTGTTTGTTTGTATGACGAGGTGGCCGAGTGGTTAAGGCGATGGACTGCTAATCCATTGTGCTCTGCACGCGTGGGTTCGAATCCCATCCTCGTCGATTACAGCAAGTTTTCAATGTCATTGGAAGTGAAAGGGATATTGACTTTAATGACTGGGAAGACAATGTAGTTGTACAAGCCATGTCTTCTTTGCTGCTACTTATTTGTTTTAAATTGTGTTTTTCTGAGTATATTTTGCTAGTTTGTATGACGAGGTGGCCGAGTGGTTAAGTCGATGGACTGCTAATCCATTGTGCTCTGCACGCGTGGGTTCGAATCCCATCCTCGTCGATTACAGCAAGTTTTCAATGTCATTGGAAGTGAAAGGGATATTGACTTTAATGACTGGGAAGACAATGTATTTCCATGTTGCCATAGTTGTACAAGCCATGTCTTCTTTGCTGCTACTTATTTGTTTTAAATTGTGTTTTTCTGAGTATATTTTGCTAGTTTGTATGACGAGGTGGCCGAGTGGTTAAGGCGATGGACTGCTAATCCATTGTGCTCTGCACGCGTGGTTTCGAATCCCATCCTCGTCGATTACAGCAAGTTTTCAATGTCATTGGAAGTGAAGGGAAATTTACTTTAATGACTGGGAAGACAATGTAGTTGTACAACCCATGTCTTCTTTGCTGCTACTTATTTGTTTTAAATTGTGTTTTTCGGAGTATATTTTGCTAGTTTGTATGACGAGGTGGCCGAGTGGTTAAGGCGATGGACTGCTAATCCATTGTGCTCTGCACGCGTGGGTTCGAATCCCTTCCTCGTCGATTACAGCAAGTTTTCAATGTCATTGGAAGTCAACGGATATTTACTTTAATGACTGGGAAGACAATGTAGTTGTACAAGCCATGTCTTCTTTGCTGCTACTTATTTGTTTTAAATTGTGTTTTTCGGAGTATATTTTGCTAGTTTGTATGACGAGGTGGCCGAGTGGTTAAGGCGATGGACTGCTAATCCATTGTGCTCTGCACGCGTGGGTTCGAATCCCATCCTCGTCGATTACAGCAAGTTTTCAATGTCATTGGAAGTGAAGGGAAATTTACTTTAATGACTGGGAAGACAATGTAGTTGTACAAGCCATGTCTTCTTTGCTGCTACTTATTTGTTTTAAATGGTGTTTTTCTGAGTATATTTTGTTTGTTTGTATGACGAGGTGGCCGAGTGGTTAAGGCGATGGACTGCTAATCCATTGTGCTCTGCACGCGTGGGTTCGAATCCCATCCTCGTCGATTACAGCAAGTTTTCAATGTCATTGGAAGTGAAAGGGATATTGACTTTAATGACTGGGAAGACAATGTAATGGCATGTTGCCATAGTTGTACACACCATGTCTTCTTTGCTGCTACTTATTTGTTTTAAATTGTGTTTTTCTGAGTATATTTTGCTAGTTTGTATGACGAGGTGGCCGAGTGGTTAAGGCGATGGACTGCTAATCCATTGTGCTCTGCACGCGTGGTTTCGAATCCCATCCTCGTCGATTACAGCAAGTTTTCAATCTCATTGGAAGTGAAGGGAAATTTACTTTAATGACTGGGAAGACAATGTAGTTGTACAAGCCATGTCTTCTTTGCTGCTACTTATTTGTTTTAAATTGTGTTTTTCTGAGTATATTTTGCTAGTTTGTATGACGAGGTGGCCGAGTGGTTAAGGCGATGGACTGCTAATCCATTGTGCTCTGCACGCGTGGGTTCGAATCCCATCCTCGTCGATTACAGCAAGTTTTCAATGTCATTGGAAGTGAAGGGAAATTTACTTTAATGACTGGGAAGACAATGTAGTTGTACAAGCCATGTCTTCTTTGCTGCTACTTATTTGTTTTAAATTGTGTTTTTCTGAGTATATTTTGTTTTTTTGTATGACGAGGTGGCCGAGTGGTTAAGGCGATGGACTGCTAATCCATTGTGCTCTGCACGCGTGGGTTCGAATCCCATCCTCGTCGATTACAGCAAGTTTTCAATGTCATTGGAAGTGAAAGGGATATAGACTTTAATGACTGGGAAGACAATGTATTTCCATGTTGCCATAGTTGTACAAGCCATGTCTTCTTTGCTGCTACTTATTTGTTTTAAATTGTGTTTTTCTGAGTATATTTTGCTAGTTTGTATGACGAGGTGGCCGAGTGGTTAAGGCGATGGACTTCTAATCCATTGTGCTCTGCACGCGTGGTTTCGAATCCCATCCTCGTCGATTACAGCAACTTTTCAATCTCATTGGAAGTGAAGGGAAATTTACTTTAATGACTGGGAAGACAATGTAGTTGTACAAGCCATGTCTTCTTTGCTGCTACTTATTTGTTTTAAATTGTGTTTTTCTGAGTATATTTTGCTAGTTTGTATGACGAGGTGGCCGAGTGGTTAAGGCGATGGACTGCTAATCCATTGTGCTCTGCACGCGTGGGTTCGAATCCCATCCTCGTTGATTACAACAAGTTTTCAATGTCATTGGAAGTGAACGGATATTTACTTTAATGACTGGGAAGACAATGTAGTTGTACAAGCCATGTCTTCTTTGCTGCTACTTATTTGTTTTAAATTGTGTTTTTCAGAGTATATTTTGCTAGTTTGTATGACGAGGTGGCCGAGTGGTTAAGGCGATGGACTGCTAATCCATTGTGCTCTGCACACGTGGGTTCGAATCCCATCCTCGTCGATTACAGCAAGTTTTCAATGTCATTGGAAGTGAAGGGAAATGTACTTTAATGACTGCGAAGACAATGTAGTTGTACAAGCCATGTCTTCTTTGCTGCTACTTATTTGTTTTAAATTGTGTTTTTCTGAGTATATTTTGTTTTTTTGTATGACGAGGTGGCCGAGTGGTTAAGGCGATGGACTGCTAATCCATTGTGCTCTGCACGCGTGGGTTCGAATCCCATCCTCGTCGATTACAGCAAGTTTTCAATGTCATTGGAAGTGAAAGGGATATAGACTTTAATGACTGGGAAGACAATGTATTTCCATGTTGCCATAGTTGTACAAACCATGTCTTCTTTGCTGCTACTTATTTGTTTTAAATTGTGTTTTTCTGAGTATATTTTGCTAGTTTGTATGACGAGGTGGCCGAGTGGTTAAGGCGATGGACTGCTAATCCATTGTGCTCTGCACGCGTGGGTTCGAATCCCATCCTCGTCGATTACAGCAAGTTTTCAATGTCATTGGAAGTGAAGGGAAATTTACTTTAATGACTGGGAAGACAATGTAGTTGTACAAGCCATGTCTTCTTTGCTGCTACTTATTTGTTTTAAATTGTGTTTTTCTGAGTATATTTTGCTAGTTTGTATGACGAGGTGGCCGAGTGGTTAAGGCGATGGACTTCTAATCCATTGTGCTCTGCACGCGTGGTTTCGAATCCCATCCTCGTCGATTACAGCAACTTTTCAATCTCATTGGAAGTGAAGGGAAATTTACTTTAATGACTGGGAAGACAATGTAGTTGTACAAGCCATGTCTTCTTTGCTGCTACTTATTTGTTTTAAATTGTGTTTTTCTGAGTATATTTTGCTAGTTTGTATGACGAGGTGGCCGAGTGGTTAAGGCGATGGACTGCTAATCCATTGTGCTCTGCACGCGTGGGTTCGAATCCCATCCTCGTCGATTACAGCAAGTTTTCAATGTCATTGGAAGTGAAGGGAAATTTACTTTAATGACTGGGAAGACAATGTAGTTGTACAAGCCATGTCTTCTTTGCTGCTACTTATTTGTTTTAAATTGTGTTTTTCGGAGTATATTTTGCTAGTTTGTATGACGAGGTGGCCGAGTGGTTAAGGTGATGGACTGCTAATCCATTGTGCTCTGCACGAGTGGGTTCGAATCCCATCCTCGTCGATTACAGCAAGTTTTCAATGTCATTGGAAGTGAACGGATATTTACTTTAATGACTGGGAAGACAATGTAGTTGTACAAGCCATGTCTTCTTTGCTGCTACTTATTTGTTTTAAATTGTGTTTTTCGGAGTATATTTTGCTAGTTTGTATGACGAGGTGGCCGAGTGGTTAAGGCGATGGACTGCTAATCCATTGTGCTCTGCACGCGTGGGTTCGAATCCCATCCTCGTCGATTACAGCAAGTTTTCAATGTCATTGGAAGTGAAGGGAAATTTACTTTAATGACTGGGAAGACAATGTAGTTGTACAAGCCATGTCTTCTTTGCTGCTACTTATTTGTTTTAAATTGTGTTTTTCTGAGTATATTTTGCTAGTTTGTATGACGAGGTGGCCGAGTGGTTAAGGCGATGGACTGCTAATCCATTGTGCTCTGCACGCGTGGGTTCGAATCCCATCCTCGTCGATTACAGCAAGTTTTCAATGTCATTGGAAGTGAACGGATATTTACTTTAATGACTGGGAAGACAATGTAGTTGTACAAGCCATGTCTTCTTTGCTGCTACTTATTTGTTTTAAATTGTGTTTTTCGGAGTATATTTTGCTAGTTTGTATGACGAGGTGGCCGAGTGGTTAAGGCGATGGACTGCTAATCCATTGTGCTCTGCACGCGTGGGTTCGAATCCCATCCTCGTCGATTACAGCAAGTTTTCAATGTCATTGGAAGTGAAGGGAAATTTACTTTAATGACTGGGAAGACAATGTAGTTGTACAAGCCATGTCTTCTTTGCTGCTACTTATTTGTTTTAAATTGTGTTTTTCTGAGTATATTTAGTTTTTTTGTATGACGAGGTGGCCGAGTGGTTAAGGCGATGGACTGCTAATCCATTGTGCTCTGCACGCGTGGGTTCGAATCCCATCCTCGTCGATTACAGCAAGTTTTCAATGTCATTGGAAGTGAAAGGGATATAGACTGTAATGACTGGGAAGACAATGTATTTCCATGTTGCCATAGTTGTACAAGCCATGTCTTCTTTTCTGCTACTTATTTGTTTTAAATTGTGTTTTTCTGAGTATATTTTGCTAGTTTGTATGACGAGGTGGCCGAGTGGTTAAGGCGATGGACTGCTAATCCATTGTGCTCTGCACGCGTGGGTTCGAATCCCATCCTCGTCGATTACAGCAAGTTTTCAATGTCATTGGAAGTGAAGGGAAATTTACTTTAATGACTGGGAAGACAATGTAGTTGTACAACCCATGTCTTCTTTGCTGCTACTTATTTGTTTTAAATTGTGTTTTTCTGAGTATATTTTGCTAGTTTGTATGACGAGGTGGCCGAGTGGTTAAGGCGATGGACTGCTAATCCATTGTGCTCTGCACGCGTGGGTTCGAATCCCATCCTCGTCGATTACAGCAAGTTTTCAATGTCATTGGAAGTGAACGGATATTTACTTTAATGACTGGGAAGACAATGTAGTTGTACAAGCCATGTCTTCTTTGCTGCTACTTATTTGTTTTAAATTGTGTTTTTCTGAGTATATTTTGCTAGTTTGTATGACGAGGTGGCCGAGTGGTTAAGGCGATGGACTGCTAATCCATTGTGCTCGGCACGCGTGGGTTCGAATCCCATCCTCGTCGATTACAGCAAGTTTTCAATGTCATTGGAAGTGAAAGGGATATTGACTTTAATGACTGGGAAGACAATGTAATGGCATGTTGCCATAGTTGTACACACCATGTCTTCTTTGCTGCTACATATTTGTTTTAAATTGTGTTTTTCTGAGTATATTTTCCTATTGTGTATGATGAGGTGGCCGAGTGGTTAAGGCGATGGACTGCTAATCCATTGTGCTCTGCACGCGTGGGTTCGAATCCCATCCTCGTCGATTACAGCAAGTTTTCAATGTCATTGGAAGTGAAGGGAAATTTACTTTAATGACTGGGAAGACAATGTAGTTGTACAAGCCATGTCTTCTTTGCTGCTACTTATTTGTTTTAAATTGTGTTTTTCTGAGTATATTTTGCTAGTTTGTATGACGAGGTGGCCGAGTGGTTAAGGCGATGGACTGCTAATCCATTGTGCTCTGCACGCGTGGGTTCGAATCCCATCCTCGTCGATTACAGCAAGTTTTCAATGTCATTGGAAGTGAAGGGAAATTTACTTTAATGACTGGGAAGACAATGTAGTTGTACAAGCCATGTCTTCTTTGCTGCTACTTATTTGTTTTAAATTGTGTTTTTCTGAGTATATTTTGCTAGTTTGTATGACGAGGTGGCCGAGTGGTTAAGGCGATGGACTGCTAATCCATTGTGCTCTGCACGCGTGGGTTCGAATCCCATTCTCGTCGATTACAGCAAGTTTTCAATGTCATTGGAAGTGAACGGATATTTACTTTAATGACTGGGAAGACAATGTAGTTGTACAAGCCATGTCTTCTTTGCTGCTACTTATTTGTTTTAAATTGTGTTTTTCGGAGTATATTTTGCTAGTTTGTATGACGAGGTGGCCGAGTGGTTAAGGCGATGGACTGCTAATCCATTGTGCTCTGCACGCGTGGGTTCGAATCCCATCCTCGTCGATTACAGCAAGTTTTCAATGTCATTGGAAGTGAAAGGGATATAGACTTTAATGACTGGGAAGACAATGTATTTCCATGTTGCCATAGTTGTACAAGCCATGTCTTCTTTGCTGCTACTTATTTGTTTTAAATTGTGTTTTTCTGAGTATATTTTGCTAGTTTGTATGACGAGGTGGCCGAGTGGTTAAGGCGATGGACTGCTAATCCATTGTGCTCTGCACGCGTGGGTTCGAATCCCATCCTCGTCGATTACAGCAAGTTTTCAATGTCATTGGAAGTGAAGGGAAATTTACTTTAATGACTGGGAAGACAATGTAGTTGTACAAGCCATGTCTTCTTTGCTGCTACTTATTTGTTTTAAATTGTGTTTTTCTGAGTATATTTTGCTAGTTTGTATGACGAGGTGGCCGAGTGGTTAAGGCGATGGACTGCTAATCCATTGTGCTCTGCACGCGTGGGTTCGAATCCCATCCTCGTCGATTACAGCAAGTTTTCAATGTCATTGGAAGTGAACGGATATTTACTTTAATGACTGGGAAGACAATGTAGTTGTACAAGCCATGTCTTCTTTGCTGCTACTTATTTGTTTTAAATTGTGTTTTTCGGAGTATATTTTGCTAGTTTGTATGACGAGGTGGCCGAGTGGTTAAGGCGATGGACTGCTAATCCATTGTGCTCTGCACGCGTGGGTTCGAATCCCATCCTCGTCGATTACAGCAAGTTTTCAATGTCATTGGAAGTGAAGGGAAATTTACTTTAATGACTGGGAAGACAATGTAGTTGTACAAGCCATGTCTTCTTTGCTGCTACTTATTTGTTTTAAATTGTGTTTTTCGGAGTATATTTTGCTAGTTTGTATGACGAGGTGGCCGAGTGGTTAAGGCGATGGACTGCTAATCCATTGTGCTCTGCACGCGTGGGTTCGAATCCCATCCTCGTCGATTACAGCAAGTTTTCAATGTCATTGGAAGTGAAGGGAAATTTACTTTAATGACTGGGAAGACAATGTAGTTGTACAAGCCATGTCTTCTTTGCTGCTACTTATTTGTTTTAAATTGTGTTTTTCTGAGTATATTTAGTTTTTTTGTATGACGAGGTGGCCGAGTGGTTAAGGCGATGGACTGCTAATCCATTGTGCTCTGCACGCGTGGGTTCGAATCCCATCCTCGTCGATTACAGCAAGTTTTCAATGTCATTGGAAGTGAAAGGGATATAGACTGTAATGACTGGGAAGACAATGTATTTCCATGTTGCCATAGTTGTACAAGCCATGTCTTCTTTTCTGCTACTTATTTGTTTTAAATTGTGTTTTTCTGAGTATATTTTGCTAGTTTGTATGACGAGGTGGCCGAGTGGTTAAGGCGATGGACTGCTAATCCATTGTGCTCTGCACGCGTGGGTTCGAATCCCATCCTCGTCGATTACAGCAAGTTTTCAATGTCATTGGAAGTGAAGGGAAATTTACTTTAATGACTGGGAAGACAATGTAGTTGTACAACCCATGTCTTCTTTGCTGCTACTTATTTGTTTTAAATTGTGTTTTTCTGAGTATATTTTGCTAGTTTGTATGACGAGGTGGCCGAGTGGTTAAGGCGATGGACTGCTAATCCATTGTGCTCTGCACGCGTGGGTTCGAATCCCATCCTCGTCGATTACAGCAAGTTTTCAATGTCATTGGAAGTGAACGGATATTTACTTTAATGACTGGGAAGACAATGTAGTTGTACAAGCCATGTCTTCTTTGCTGCTACTTATTTGTTTTAAATTGTGTTTTTCTGAGTATATTTTGCTAGTTTGTATGACGAGGTGGCCGAGTGGTTAAGGCGATGGACTGCTAATCCATTGTGCTCTGCACGCGTGGGTTCGAATCCCATCCTCGTCGATTACAGCAAGTTTTCAATGTCATTGGAAGTGAACGGATATTTACTTTAATGACTGGGAAGACAATGTAGTTGTACAAGCCATGTCTTCTTTGCTGCTACTTATTTGTTTTAAATTGTGTTTTTCTGAGTATATTTTGCTAGTTTGTATGACGAGGTGGCCGAGTGGTTAAGGCGATGGACTGCTAATCCATTGTGCTCGGCACGCGTGAGTTCGAATCCCATCCTCGTCGATTACAGCAAGTTTTCAATGTCATTGGAAGTGAAAGGGATATTGACTTTAATGACTGGGAAGACAATGTAATGGCATGTTGCCATAGTTGTACACACCATGTCTTCTTTGCTGCTACATATTTGTTTTAAATTGTGTTTTTCTGAGTATATTTTCCTATTGTGTATGATGAGGTGGCCGAGTGGTTAAGGCGATGGACTGCTAATCCATTGTGCTCTGCACGCGTGGGTTCGAATCCCATCCTCGTCGATTACAGCAAGTTTTCAATGTCATTGGAAGTGAAGGGAAATTTACTTTAATGACTGGGAAGACAATGTAGTTGTACAAGCCATGTCTTCTTTGCTGCTACTTATTTGTTTTAAATTGTGTTTTTCTGAGTATATTTTGTTTTTTTGTATGACGAGGTGGCCGAGTGGTTAAGGCGATGGACTGCTAATCCATTGTGCTCTGCACGCGTGGGTTCGAATCCCATCCTCGTCGATTACAGCAAGTTTTCAATGTCATTGGAAGTGAAAGGGATATAGACTTTAATGACTGGGAAGACAATGTATTTCCATGTTGCCATAGTTGTACAAGCCATGTCTTCTTTGCTGCTACTTATTTGTTTTAAATTGTGTTTTTCTGAGTATATTTTGCTAGTTTGTATGACGAGGTGGCCGAGTGGTTAAGGCGATGGACTTCTAATCCATTGTGCTCTGCACGCGTGGTTTCGAATCCCATCCTCGTCGATTATAGCAACTTTTCAATCTCATTGGAAGTGAAGGGAAATTTACTTTAATGACTGGGAAGACAATGTAGTTGTACAAGCCATGTCTTCTTTGCTGCTACTTATTTGTTTTAAATTGTGTTTTTCTGAGTATATTTTGCTAGTTTGTATGACGAGGTGGCCGAGTGGTTAAGGCGATGGACTGCTAATCCATTGTGCTCTGCACGCGTGGGTTCGAATCCCATCCTCGTCGATTACAACAAGTTTTCAATGTCATTGGAAGTGAACGGATATTTACTTTAATGACTGGGAAGACAATGTAGTTGTACAAGCCATGTCTTCTTTGCTGCTACTTATTTGTTTTAAATTGTGTTTTTCGGAGTATATTTTGCTAGTTTGTATGACGAGGTGGCCGAGTGGTTAAGGCGATGGACTGCTAATCCATTGTGCTCTGCACGCCTGGGTTCGAATCCCATCCTCGTCGATTACAGCAAGTTTTCAACGTCATTGGAAGTGAAGGGAAATTTACTTTAATGACTGGGAAGACAATGTAGTTGTACAAGCCATGTCTTCTTTGCTGCTACTTATTTGTTTTAAATTGTGTTTTTCGGAGTATATTTTGCTAGTTTGTATGACGAGGTGGCCGAGTGGTTAAGGCGATGGACTGCTAATCCATTGTGCTCTGCACGCGTGGGTTCGAATCCCATCCTCGTCGATTACAGCAAGTTTTCAATGTCATTGGAAGTGAAGGGAAATTTACTTTAATGACTGGGAAGACAATGTAGTTGTACAAGCCATGTCTTCTTTGCTGCTACTTATTTGTTTTAAATTGTGTTTTTCTGAGTATATTTTGCTAGTTTGTATGACGAGGTGGCCGAGTGGTTAAGGCGATGGACTGCTAATCCATTGTTCTCTGCACGCGTGGGTTCGAATCCCATCCTCGTCGATTACAACAAGTTTTCAATGTCATTGGAAGTGAACGGATATTTACTTTAATGACTGGGAAGACAATGTAGTTGTACAAGCCATGTCTTCTTTGCTGCTACTTATTTGTTTTAAATTGTGTTTTTCGGAGTATATTTTGCTAGTTTGTATGACGAGGTGGCCGAGTGGTTAAGGCGATGGACTGCTAATCCATTGTGCTCTGCACGCCTGGGTTCGAATCCCATCCTCGTTGATTACAGCAAGTTTTCAACGTCATTGGAAGTGAAGGGAAATTTACTTTAATGACTGGGAAGACAATGTAGTTGTACAAGCCATGTCTTCTTTGCTGCTACTTATTTGTTTTAAATTGTGTTTTTCGGAGTATATTTTGCTAGTTTGTATGACGAGGTGGCCGAGTGGTTAAGGCGATGGACTGCTAATCCATTGTGCTCTGCACGCGTGGGTTCGAATCCCATCCTCGTCGATTACAGCAAGTTTTCAATGTCATTGGAAGTGAAGGGAAATTTACTTTAATGACTGGGAAGACAATGTAGTTGTACAAGCCATGTCTTCTTTGCTGCTACTTATTTGTTTTAAATTGTGTTTTTCTGAGTATATTTTGCTAGTTTGTATGACGAGGTGGCCGAGTGGTTAAGGCGATGGACTGCTAATCCATTGTGCTCTGCACGCGTGGGTTCGAATCCCATCCTCGTCGATTACAACAAGTTTTCAATGTCATTGGAAGTGAACGGATATTTACTTTAATGACTGGGAAGACAATGTAGTTGTACAAGCCATGTCTTCTTTGCTGCTACTTATTTGTTTTAAATTGTGTTTTTCGGAGTATATTTTGCTAGTTTGTATGACGAGGTGGCCGAGTGGTTAAGGCGATGGACTGCTAATCCATTGTGCTCTGCACGCCTGGGTTCGAATCCCATCCTCGTTGATTACAGCAAGTTTTCAACGTCATTGGAAGTGAAGGGAAATTTACTTTAATGACTGGGAAGACAATGTAGTTGTACAAGCCATGTCTTCTTTGCTGCTACTTATTTGTTTTAAATTGTGTTTTTCGGAGTATATTTTGCTAGTTTGTATGACGAGGTGGCCGAGTGGTTAAGGCGATGGACTGCTAATCCATTGTGCTCTGCACGCGTGGGTTCGAATCCCATCCTCGTCGATTACAGCAAGTTTTCAATGTCATTGGAAGTGAAGGGAAATTTACTTTAATGACTGGGAAGACAATGTAGTTGTACAAGCCATGTCTTCTTTGCTGCTACTTATTTGTTTTAAATTGTGTTTTTCTGAGTATATTTTGCTAGTTTGTATGACGAGGTGGCCGAGTGGTTAAGGCGATGGACTGCTAATCCATTGTGCTCTGCACGCGTGGGTTCGAATCCCATCCTCGTCGATTACAGCAAGTTTTCAATGTCATTGGAAGTGAACGGATATTTACTTTAATGACTGGGAAGACAATGTAGTTGTACAAGCCATGTCTTCTTTGCTGCTACATATTTGTTTTAAATTGTGTTTTTCAGAGTATATTTTGCTAGTTTGTATGACGAGGTGGCCGAGTGGTTAAGGCGATGGACTGCTAATCCATTGTGCTCTGCACGCGTGGGTTCGAATCCCATCCTCGTCGATTACAGCAAGTTTTCAATGTCATTGGAAGTGAAGGGAAATGTACTTTAATGACTGGGAAGACAATGTACGTAGTTGTACAAGCCATGTCTTCTTTGCTGCTACTTATTTGTTTTAAATTGTGTTTTTCTGAGTATATTTTGTTTTTTTGTATGACGAGGTGGCCGAGTGGTTAAGGCGATGGACTGCTAATCCATTGTGCTCTGCACGCGTGGGTTCGAATCCCATCCTCGTCGATTACAGCAAGTTTTCAATGTCATTGGAAGTGAAAGGGATATAGACTTTAATGACTGGGAAGACAATGTATTTCCATGTTGCCATAGTTGTACAAGCCATGTCTTCTTTGCTGCTACTTATTTGTTTTAAATTGTGTTTTTCTGAGTATATTTTGCTAGTTTGTATGACGAGGTGGCCGAGTGGTTAAGGCGATGGACTGCTAATCCATTGTGCTCTGCACGCGTGGGTTCGAATCCCATCCTCGTCGATTACAGCAAGTTTTCAATGTCATTGGAAGTGAAGGGAAATTTAATTTAATGACTGGGAAGACAATGTAGTTGTACAAGCCATGTCTTCTTTGCTGCTACTTATTTGTTTTAAATTGTGTTTTTCTGAGTATATTTTGCTAGTTTGTATGACGAGGTGGCCGAGTGGTTAAGGCGATGGACTGCTAATCCATTGTGCTCTGCACGCGTGGGTTCGAATCCCATCCTCGTCGATTACAGCAAGTTTTCAATGTCATTGGAAGTGAACGGATATTTACTTTAATGACTGGGAAGACAATGTAGTTGTACAAGCCATGTCTTCTTTGCTGCTACTTATTTGTTTTAAATTGTGTTTTTCGGAGTATATTTTGCTAGTTTGTATGACGAGGTGGCCGAGTGGTTAAGGCGATGGACTGCTAATCCATTGTGCTCTGCACGCGTGGGTTCGAATCCCATCCTCGTCGATTACAGCAAGTTTTCAATGTCATTGGAAGTGAAGGGAAATTTACTTTAATGACTGGGAAGACAATGTAGTTGTACAAGCCATGTCTTCTTTGCTGCTACTTATTTGTTTTAAATTGTGTTTTTCTGAGTATATTTTGTTTGTTTGTATGACGAGGTGGCCGAGTGGTTAAGGCGATGGACTGCTAATCCATTGTGCTCTGCACGCGTGGGTTCGAATCCCATCCTCGTCGATTACAGCAAGTTTTCAATGTCATTGGAAGTGAAAGGGATATTGACTTTAATGACTGGGAAGACAATGTAATGGCATGTTGCCATAGTTGTACACACCATGTCTTCTTTGCTGCTACTTATTTGTTTTAAATTGTGTTTTTCTGAGTATATTTTGCTAGTTTGTATGACGAGGTGGCCGAGTGGTTAAGGCGATGGACTGCTAATCCATTGTGCTCTGCACGCGTGGGTTCGAATCCCATCCTCGTCGATTACAGCAAGTTTTCAATGTCATTGGAAGTGAAAGGGATATTGACTTTAATGACTGGGAAGACAATGTAATGGCATGTTGCCATAGTTGTACACACCATGTCTTCTTTGCTGCTACATATTTGTTTTAAATTGTGTTTTTCTGAGTATATTTTCCTATTGTGTATGATGAGGTGGCCGAGTGGTTAAGGCGATGGACTGCTAATCCATTGTGCTCTGCACGCGTGGGTTCGAATCCCATCCTCGTCAATTACAGCAAGTTTTCAATGTCATTGGAAGTGAAGGGATATTTACTTTAATGACTGGGAAGACAATGTAGTTGTACAAGCCATGTCTTCTTTGCTGCTACTTATTTGTTTTAAATTGTGTTTTTCGGAGTATATTTCGCTAGTTTGTATGACGAGGTGGCCGAGTGGTTAAGGCGATGGACTGCTAATCCATTGTGCTCTGCACGCGTGGGTTCGAATCCCATCCTCGTCGATTACAGCAAGTTTTCAATGTCATTGGAAGTGAAAGGGATATTGACTTTAATGACTGGGAAGACAATGTATTTCCATGTTGCCATAGTTGTACAAGCCATGTCTTCTTTGCTGCTACTTATTTGTTTTAAATTGTGTTTTTCTGAGTATATTTTGCTAGTTTGTATGACGAGGTGGCCGAGTGGTTAAGGCGATGGACTGCTAATCCATTGTGCTCTCCACGCGTGGGTTTGAATCCCATCCTCGTCGATTACAGCAAGTTTTCAATCTCATTGGAAGTGAAGGGAAATTTACTTTAATGACTGGGAAGACAATGTAATGGCATGTTGCCATAGTTGTACACACCATGTCTTCTTTGCTGCTACTTATTTGTTTTAAATTGTGTTTTTCTGAGTATATTTTGCTAGTTTGTATGACGAGGTGGCCGAGTGGTTAAGGCGATGGACTGCTAATCCATTGTGCTCTGCACGCGAGGGTTCGAATCCCATCCTCGTCGATTACAGCAAGTTTTCAATGTCATTGGAAGTGAAAGGGATGTTGACTTTAATGACTGGGAAGACAATGTAATGGCATGTTGCCATAGTTGTACACATCATGTCTTCTTTGCTGCTACATATTTGTTTTAAATTGTGTTTTTCTGAGTATATTTTCCTATTGTGTATGATGAGGTGGCCGAGTGGTTAAGGCGATGGACTGCTAATCCATTGTGCTCTGCACGCGTGGGTTCGAATCCCATCCTCGTCGATTACAGCAAGTTTTCAATGTCATTGGAAGTGAAGGGATATTTACTTTAATGACTGGGAAGACAATGTAGTTGTACAAGCCATGTCTTCTTTGCTGCTACTTATTTGTTTTAAATTGTGTTTTTCTGAGTATATTTCGCTAGTTTGTATGACGAGGTGGCCGAGTGGTTAAGGCGATGGACTGCTAATCCATTGTGCTCTGCACGCGTGGGTTCGAATCCCATCCTCGTCGATTACAGCAAGTTTTCAATGTCATTGGAAGTGAAAGGGATATTGACTTTAATGACTGGGAAGACAATGTATTTCCATGTTGCCATAGTTGTACAAGCCATGTCTTCTTTGCTGCTACTTATTTGTTTTAAATTGTGTTTTTCTGAGTATATTTTGCTAGTTTGTATGACGAGGTGGCCGAGTGGTTAAGGCGATGGACTGCTAATCCATTGTGCTCTGCACGCGTGGGTTCGAATCCCATCCTCATCGATTACAGCAAGTTTTCAATCTCATTGGAAGTGTAGGGAAATTTACTTTAATGACTGGGAAGACAATGTAGTTGTACAAGCCATGTCTTCTTTGCTGCTACTTATTTGTTTTAAATTGTGTTTTTCTGAGTATATTTTGCTAGTTTGTATGACGAGGTGGCCGAGTGGTTAAGGCGATGGACTGCTAATCCATTGTGCTCTGCACGCGTGGGTTCGAATCCCATCCTCGTCGATTACAGCAAGTTTTCAATGTCATTGGAAGTGAAGGGAAATGTACTTTAATGACTGGGAAGACAATGTAGTTGTACAAGCCATGTCTTCTTTGCTGCTACTTATTTGTTTTAAATTGTGTTTTTCTGAGTATATTTTGTTTGTTTGTATGACGAGGTGGCCGAGTGGTTAAGGCGATGGACTGCTAATCCATTGTGCTCTGCACGCGTGGGTTCGAATCCCATCCTCGTCGATTACAACAGGTTTTCAATGTCATTGGAAGTGAAAGGGATATAGACTTTAATGACTGGGAAGACAATGTAGTTGTACAAGCCATGTCTTCTTTGCTGCTACTTATTTGTTTTAAATTGTGTTTTTCTGAGTATATTTTGTTTGTTTGTATGACGAGGTGGCCGAGTGGTTAAGGCGATGGACTGCTAATCCATTGTGCTCTGCACGCGTGGGTTCGAATCCTATCCTCGTCGATTACAGCAAGTTTTCAATGTCATTGGAAGTGAAGGGAAATTTACTTTAATGACTGGGAAGACAATGTAGTTGTACAAGCCATGTCTTCTTTGCTGCTACTTATTTGTTTTAAATTGTGTTTTTCTGAGTATATTTTGTTTGTTTGTGTGACGAGGTGGCCGAGTGGTTAAGGCGATGGACTGCTAATCCATTGTGCTCTGCACGCGTGGGTTCGAATCCCATCCTCGTCGATTACAACAGGTTTTCAATGTCATTGGAAGTGAAAGGGATATAGACTTTAATGACTGGGAAGACAATGTAGTTGTACAAGCCATGTCTTCTTTGCTGCTACTTATTTGTTTTAAATTGTGTTTTTCTGAGTATATTTTGTTTGTTTGTATGACGAGGTGGCCGAGTGGTTAAGGCGATGGACTGCTAATCCATTGTGCTCTGCACGCGTGGGTTCGAATCCCATCCTCGTCGATTACAGCAAGTTTTCAATGTCATTGGAAGTGAAAGGGATATTGACTTTAATGACTGGGAAGACAATGTAATGGCATGTTGCCATAGTTGTACACACCATGTCTTCTTTGCTGCTACTTATTTGTTTTAAATTGTGTTTCTCTGAGTATATTTTCCTATTGTGAATGAAGAGGTGGCCGAGTGGTTAAGGCGATGGACTGCTAATCCATTGTGCTCTGCACGTGTGGGTTCGAATCCCATCCTCGTCGATTACAGCAAGTTTTCAATGTCATTGGAAGTGAACGGATATTTACTTTAATGACTGGGAAGACAATGTAGTTGTACAAGCCATGTCTTCTTTGCTGCTACTTATTTGTTTTAAATTGTGTTTTTCTGAGTATATTTTGCTAGTTTGTATGACGAGGTGGCCGAGTGGTTAAGGCGATGGACTGCTAATCCATTGTGCTCTGCACGCGTGGGTTCGAATCCCATCCTCGTCGATTACAGCAAGTTTTCAATGTCATTGGAAGTGAAAGGGATATTGACTTTAATGACTGGGAAGACAATGTAATGGCATGTTGCCATAGTTGTACAAGCCATGTCTTCTTTGCTGCTACTTATTTGTTTAAAATTGTGTTTTTCTGAGTATATTTTGCTAGTGTGTATGACGAGGTGGCCGAGTGGTTAAGGTGATGGACTGCTAATCCATTGTGCTCTGCACGCGTGGGTTCGAATCCCACCCTCGTCGATTACAGCAAGTTTTCAATGTCATTGGAAGTGAAAGGATATTTACTTTAATGACTGGGAAGACAATGTAGTTGTACAAGCCATGTCTTCTTTGCTGCTACTTATTTGTTTTAAATTGTGTTTTTCTGAGTATATTTTGCTAGTTTGTATGACGAGGTGGCCGAGTGGTTAAGGCGATGGACTGCTAATCCATTGTGCTCTGCACGCGTGGGTTTGAATCCCATCCTCGTCGATTACAGCAAGTTTTCAATGTCATTGGAAGTGAACGGATATTTACTTTAATGACTGGGAAGACAATGTAGTTGTACAAGCCATGTCTTCTTTGCTGCTACTGTACTTATTTGTTTTAAATTGTGGGTTTTTTTAGTATATTTTCCTATTGTGTATGACGAGGTGGCCGCGTGGTTAAGGCGATGGAATGCTAATCCATTCTGCCCTGCACGCGTGGGTTTGAATCCCATCCTCTTTTCAATGTCATTGGAAGTCAAAGGAATATTTACACTAATGACTGGGAAGAAAATGTAATGGCATGTTGCCATAGTTGTACACGCCATGTCTTCTTTGCTGCTACTTATTTGTGTTGTGTGTGTGTGTGTGTGTGTGTGTGTGTGTGTGTGTGTGTGTGTGTGTGTGTGTGTGTGTGTGTGTGTGTGTGTGTGAGTGTGAGTGTGTGTGTGTGTGTGTGTGTGTGTGTGTGTTATTGCGAATGCTTTGGGATGACTGTGTCAGTAGGGAAGTGGGGCAGTAGCAGTAATATAACTAATACATGTCAGCTGGGTGGGACTATCTATCCTAGCCTTTGACCCACATATAAAAGCCCTGTGTGTTTCCACTTGGGACTGGCCATGGCAGTTAACAAGACACACATGTACAAACACACACTGCAATATCCTCAGTGTTCATTTAACTCAGAAAGTGGAACCGAATGTGTCCATTCAGATATTGAAAAATGAACACAGAGGATTTTGCGGTGTACTCTTTACGGTGTTTCTTAATGAACGCAACGCAACGCAACGCACGCACGCACACATGCGAATGCAGGAATTAATTATTGCCTTGGCCTGGGAATATCTGCCTGGGCATATTTTTTTAATTAATTAATATACATTTGTGCCTTCAATTTCCTAAAAATGGTAGGTGTCAGAACTGAGAACTGCATTTAAATGAACTATTTACTGGACAATACAATTAACCAACCAACCAGCCAACCAATACAACTGCACAACACACCAACCAATACAACTGCACAACACACCAACCAATACAACTGGACAACACACCAACCAATACAACTGGACAACACACCAACCAATACAACTGGACAACACACCAACCAATACAACTGATAGATAGATAGATAGATAGATAGATAGATAGATAGATAGATAGATAGATAGATAGATAGATAGATAGATAGATAGATAGATAGATAGGTTTTTTGTCATTTTTACAACTGTGAACAGCAGAAAAACGAGTGCATGAGCCGCAGCAACATGAGTCGCGCCGCCACAAACTTCTCTTTACATCATAGAAAAAAAAGAAAATAGGGGTGGGGGGGGGGGGGGGGGAGCATAGAGGGGGGTAAGAAGACATCACATCACATTTCAAGTAAGATGATAATACTCGGCTGTGCAGGCACGTTTCTGGGTGGGGGTGGCGGGGGCTTGGGCCAGGCATAAAAAAAGCTCTCTTCCTACGCAAGCCATCGAAGGGATGAGCTGCGCGGGGGGAGGAAAAAAAGATACCTAGCGGCAGGAGGAGTGGTGGGGGGGGGGGGGTAGAAGGCTGTTGTGTGTAAAGACATGTGTGTCCATGAGAACAGTTCGGTGGAAAGTTCATTTCCCATGTGTTTGTGTAAGTGTGTTCCTGGCATATCTCCCCAAGGTCATGTCACGTTGCCTCATTGTCCGTTATCATGGCGGGTTCAGTGGAGACGAACAAGGCCCAGACGAAGACACAACAGGTGTCAGGGAGGGTAAGGGTTGAGGTGGGGGGGGGGGGGGGGCAGAGGGTCCTTTCTTGCGCTGTCTCTTCTTGTGGAGATTGTCAATTGGGGGGGAATCCAGATTCATGTTTAGAGCGAGGGATAGCAATATGGCTATTTCTCCTCTATGTCCGTTATGGCTCTCTGTCCGTCATGGCCCTCAGGGCGCTGACCTGTTCCAAGATCGTGTCCATCTTCTGATGCATCTGCAGGGTGCTGGCCTGTTCCAAGATCGTGTCCATCTTCTGATGCATCTCCCCAAGTGCCCTGCCCAGCTCGGCCATGGCAGGCAGCATAGGGGCTCCGTTCAGCGTTGCCATTTTTGCCAAATTCTTCGGTACACAAGACCAATGCACAGCCCAATCAGCAGAAATCCTGTAACCATAAATCCAAATAGATATGCCTCTTCTACGCTGATAGTCGGGGGAAGATCCATCAGGGTATCGAGCGGGCTCTCCAGAACCCAATTTACATGAAAAAATGTTGACCATCACGTACAGAGACCAGCACACTAATTCCATGATTAGTTCCATGTTTTGATAGTTTCAGGGGTTTCGAAGAGACAGTGTAGAAGAGACGCTCTGAGCAGGGAAAGTGAGAGGGAGGGAGAGAGAAAGAATGCAACCGCCTTCTTCAGAAGCAAGCAGAGAAGCCTGCGAAACTGGACAACACACCAACCAACACACCAACCAATACAACTGGACAACACACCAACCAATACAACTGGACAACACACCAACCAATACAACTGGACAACACACCAACCAATACAACTGGACAACACACCAACCAATACAACTGGACAACACACCAACCAATACAACTGGACAACACACCAACCAATACAACTGGACAACACACCAACCAATACAACTGGACAACACACCAACCAATACAACTGGACAACACACCAATTAATACAACTGGACAACACACCAACCAATACAACTGGACAACACACCAACCAATACAACTGGACAACACACCAACCAATACAACTGGACAATACACCAACCAACCAACCAACCAACCAAGAGGATTTGATTTGGTTGTGAAGAAATGTATTACAACCAATAAAGAAATGTTTACTTTATCAAAGCATCCTCCTCCATTTCTTTTTAACTCTCAAAAACAACTCTGCTCACAGACAGGTGCAAGCACATCTGTAACTATGGATGCTGTCTTGGTACAACCACATGCCATTTTCTTTTGCAATATCAGAGTTTGGAAACATGACATGAGAGCTTATTGCCAGTCTTCTGATCTGTATGACTGGGTGTGTTGTTGCACTGTGTGGTATAAACACTAGTTATTTCAGCTGCTGTTACCTTATGGCTTCACTCACACCTGCACAACAGATTGTTGTATAGCTTATGCATGACACTTGTTTCCAACAATGTTGTATGCTAGATGCGAAGGTGTGAGTGAGGCCTAAGGCCTGACTCACACGTGCACAACAGATTGATGTATAGCTGATGCATGAGACTTGTTTACTTGATGCAAGCTCACAATTCATTTCCAATGGGAGTCACATGGTTTGACACAACATTTTTGTTGTATGAGGGGGCAGTCGAAACACAGCCGAAAGCCGTACAACAAAAATGTTGTGTCAAACCATGTGACTTCCATTGGAAATGCATTGCATCAGTAAACAAGTCTCATACATCTAGCATGCATCAATGTTGTATGCTAGATCGAAAGGTGTGAGTGAAGCCGACGGCTTCAACACAAAACACCCAGGGGCTGTATTTTGCGTGTCTTAAGTACCAGGTCTTATTCCCTAACTTGAGTAAACTAAAGACCTGGAGGCGTGATCAATGCTCTTTGGCCACTCAGAATAGCCAAATGGCATTGATCACGCCTCCAGGTCTTTAGTTTACTCAAGTTAGGGAATAAGACCTGGTACTTAAGACACGCAAAATACAGCCCCCAGTATTTTTCGGCTGGGCCGAGTTCAGAAATACCTGGGCCCAGGCCCAGGTAGGACCAGGTGTGCATACGCCCCTGGCATGCACGCATGCACGCACGCACGCTCGCTCGCACGCACGCACATGCATAGACAGATCAACATACAGTAAATTCAAAATATTACTCTATGTATCAAGTAGCATGCATTTATTTATTTGCGCGTGTGTGTGTGTGTGTGTGTGTGTGTGTGTGTGTGTGTGTGTGTGTGTGTGTGTGTGTGAGCGTGCGTGCGTGCGTGCGTGCGTGCGTGCGTGCGTGCGTGTGTGTGTGTGTCTTAGTGGTATACACATGGTGATATATACTGTAACAGCGCTACACCTTTGAAGTGCACTAGCAGAGAGAGCAAAGAGGCAAATGCTGGAGAGTTGTGATCTTGGGCTCACTTTGATGAAATGGACAAATTTATAGGAATGCAAGCTTCACATTAATCTCTTTGAAGCTGCAGACGCAGATACAATCCTACTGGAAAACATCAATGTCAGGATGATTTAGAGGCAGGTATGTGTTAGCAGGAGAAGTCATGAAGTAACAAACAGTACAGAGTGTTGGCAGTGGAACCATGAGAAAGCATAGAATATTCTTCATATTATATTTTATTTTTCTCCCAATGTAGTCATTATGCCACTTCCCAGCTCCCCATGTAGTCATTATGCCACTTCCCAGCTCCCCATGTAGTCATTATGCCACTTCCCAGCTCCCCCATGTAGTCAATATGCCACTTCCCAACTCCCTCATGTAGTCATTATGCCACTTCCCAGCTCCCCCATGTAGTCATTATGCCACTTCCCAGCTCCCCCATGTAGTCATTATGCCACTTCCCAGCTCCCCCATGTAGTCATTATGCCACTTCCCAGCTCCCCCATGTAGTCATTATGCCACTTCCCAGCTCCCTCATGTAGTCATTATGCCACTTCCCAGCTCCCCCATGTAGTCATTATGCCACTTCCCAGCTCCCTCATGTAGTCATTATGCCACTTCCCAGCTCCCTCATGTAGTCATTATGCCACTTCCCAGCTCCCTCATGTAGTCATTATACCACTTCCCAGCTCCCTCATGTAGTCATTATGCCACTTCCCAGCTCCCCCATGTAGTCATTATGCCACTTCCCAGCTCCCCCATGTAGTCATTATGCCACTTCCCAGCTCCCTCATGTAGTCATTATGCCACTTCCCAGCTCCCCCATGTAGTCATTATGCCACTTCCCAACTCCCCATGTAGTCATTATGCCACTTCCCAGCTCCCTCATGTAGTCATTATGCCACTTCCCAACTCCCCATGTAGTCATTATGCCACTTCCCAGCTCCCCATGTAGTCATTATGCCACTTCCCAGCTCCCCCATGTAGTCATTATGCCACTTCCCAGCTCCCCCATGTAGTCATTATGCCACCTCCCAGCTCCCTCATGTAGTCATTATGCCACTTCCCAGCTCCCCATGTAGTCATTATGCCACTTCCCAGCTCCCCCATGTAGTCATTATGCCACTTCCCAACTCCCTCATGTAGTCATTATGCCACTTCCCAGCTCCCTCATGTAGTCATTATGCCACTTCCCAGCTCCCTCATGTAGTCATTATGCCACTTCCCAGCTCCCCCATGTAGTCATTATGCCACTTCCCAGCTCCCTCATGTAGTCATTATGCCACTTCCCAGCTCCCCCATGTAGTCATTATGCCACTTCCCAGCTCCCCCATGTAGTCATTATGCCACTTCCCAGCTCCCTCATGTAGTCATTATGCCACTTCCCAGCTCCCCCATGTAGTCATTATGCCACTTCCCAGCTCCCCCATGTAGTCATTATACCACTTCCCAGCTCCCCCATGTAGTCCCTGGTACTGCCGAGCCCTACTGGATGGTCTCAGGGAGAGTGCAGACAACCATGTCTCCTCTGAACAATGTGATGTCACTAGATGTTTCTTTTCACCAGTGAGGAGTTTCACCAAGAGGATGTAACGCATTCAGATCTCATTTTCTCTGAACCTCAAACAGATGGACATACAGCACGCATGGAAATGCAGACAAGCAGTGCATGCTCACACACACACACACACACACACACTTTCCTCAAGTGACTTCAGATGATCCAACATCGCTTCATACCCTGACAATTAATTTGAGCCCTATTTCACCATTCCATTTCCTCCCTGCCAGGTATTGTACACCAGTCAGGAAGACTGTAGACTTGACTGATGCTTGATCCCTTCCAATACTCCCGCTGTGGATACTGACTTTCATTTCAAGAGTGCAGAGAGTTACTTTATGTTTTTCTTTGTATGCAGCCGGACACAGTTATGGTTTTTCAGATATGGATTACTGTCCTCACAGGAAATATAAAATGGCAATGCACACGTGTACTGCAACAAAAGATAATAATTCAGCTTGATTCATAATCCACAGTGGCGAGTTTGCCAGGAGGTGATTATTATAGAGATGCAATCATAACTAGTTAATTTTCAACTAACTAAACACAGTTGACAATAGCCCTTCACACACATTAATCTACCGTAGGTAGACAGACAGATGTCTGTCCAAATATACAACCAGAAATACTGATGTACGTCAGGACAGGGGTCAAATCGCTTTGCAGGTTGCTGACCTGTGCTGATCATCAATGTGGTGGGATGGAAAAGGGACAGGATGGTACTGTACATAACCTTGACAGACAGTCACCCCATGACTGATGTGTGTGTACAGTATGCAATTAGATGAGATTAAATTAGATCATTCTTACCTAGTCCGGTTACTGTGATCCTGGCCTGGGTGTGGATGGTGCCAAAGTGATTCTGGGCCTCACACACGTAGACCCCTTCATCATCTACCCATAAGTCTGACAGAAAGAGTTACAGCCTGAGGTTAGAGTGTGAATGGGTGGGTCATAATGTGCACTATGCATTGTGTCCATTTCAATCTGTATAGTACATAAGTGGAACTCACTGGTGATGCGCAGCTCCCCTCTGTTCTGTGTGATGGTGCTGAGTGTGTGGGGTCTGTTGGAGAGGGCAGAGCCGTCCTGTCTCCTCCAGGTGACCTGCGGTTCAGGGTAACCCTGCACGTGGCACGACAGGGTGACGTTGGAGCCGATGTTCCGCGCCACATCGGATGGCTCTTGTGTGAATGCGGGTGCAGCTGTGGTCAAGATCAACATGTCACTCAGAGGTCATAAAGTTTAGGAAAATCTGTCCATCTGTATCACATTATTTCTATTCTACAGACAATGAACCTGTCCATCACACAGGCTGGAGGACTGTACTGGCTCACACCAGCCATTCATAAATTCCTATCAAAGTTAGCATCTTCACTTCTTCAATCGAGGCGTTGTTGCCATGATTTAACACTTTTATGCCCCAGAACTTTTCAAAATAAAGACACTAGAGTGACCAGCAGATGAGGCAGATTTTACTCTGAAAAGCCCCGACCTTCCATTTTCCCCCAAAACCAGGAGGTATAATGTTCCATTACTACCTCGCGCTAATAAGTCTCTCTCTAGAAGCGTTAATATTCCAAACGAGATACTTGGTTAAGTCAGACATTAGGACAGAACATCGCCAATACTGCAATACTGCCTCATCAAAGATGGTATGGTGACTTTATATATTGTCAATTACTTGCATGAGAGGGGGAGAGGTGGTGGAGTTAGCTGCTTTAACATACAGTTTGAGGGTCAAATGCAGTTAAGGTTTTGTCAGAAGCACTTGGTAACAAGACGAAATAATTTACGAAAAATGAATGAATGAATTAATTAATTAATCAACGAATGAATGAATGAATGAATGAAGGGTAAATTCCGTTCTTTGTATGTTTTACTAAGCAACTCCAAAGCATAACACAGATTGCTTGATCAGAATCACAAATATGCAAATATGCAACAAAAAATTACTACTCATAATTACTTTAAAGATGTAAAGCTATATAAAATCATTTAGGACTAAGGCTGATTCTAAAAATGGCTTCTAATTTCTAAATAATGAACTAAGTTTTCTGAAAATATAATCTGTGCAGTATTTCTTTCTTTTCAAAATCTTTTTATTCAAGTTTTTGTGACAAGCCCAGGGGCAAGTATTAAACAGACATAGTATTTAGAGTAAGTAAATCACTAAAGATTTAAAATCGTGTTGCGAACCTCACCTCCCACATCCAGAGAGATCTTCCCTGATGATGTGCCAGCAGGGTTGACAGCTACACAGGTATAGTCCCCAGCATCAATATTCCGAGTCTCCGCAATAGTAAGAGTCCCTCCCATGACATCGATGTCAATGAAGGAAGACGGACTCAACCGGAGGTCTCCTGGAGATCAAGAGAAACCCATGCAGTTATGTCTGGGTCAACCGAGGGTTTTACAGGATAGTAATCAATGCTACAATAAGACCTTTATTGATCCCGTTGGGGAAATTAAGGCGCCAAGTTAAAAGCAGATTATAGAGCATGGGGAAGAAAATGTACTGTAGATACACTACAGTACAGCACTTACCCTATACCCCCTTAGATAGCATTTCTGTAGACTTAGATAGCATTTGATACAGATTTATAGCATGTTATGTATACAGCACTATAATTGCATTGTATGTAGTCATAGCACGTCATAGTACATATGTATAGCATAGTATAGTATATATGTATAGTTTCATTATATAGATATTCCACTGTTACGTTCTTAGCTTACGCATGTTTCATGATAAATGCTTTTTATGTGATGTATTCCCATGCTTTTAGTTTTTGTTCTTGCTTAATGTAAATCGCTCTGGATTAAGAGCGTCTGCTAAATGCCTAAATTGGAAATTGTAATACAGCATGTTGAAGACACAGTCAAGGCAACACCATCAGTAAGGTGACAAAAAGGAAAAGTTTATATATAAATATATAATGTCATGTAATGTAATAATGCCATGTAATGTAATGTGAGGAACCTATGAACAGCACATTTCTGACAATACCTTTGTTCATTGCTTTCTGTACATTTTCTGCCTCACTGTCCATAGGCAGGATATGCTGCTGATCCACAGAGTCAGCCAGTGTGTGTGTGTGTGTGTGTGTGTGTGTGTGTGTGTGTGTGTGTGTGTGTGTGTGTGTGTGTGTGTGTGTGTGTGTGTGTGTGTGTGTGTGCATGCGTGCGTGCGTGCGCGCGTGCGCGCGTGCACATGTGTCTTACCTTTGTGCCACCAGATCTCAGGCTTGGGGATTCCAGAGCTTGAGCAGGCCATCACTGTTGTCTCTCCGAGACCAATGAGAATCTCTCTCAGTGCCACCGTCACCACAGGAGATTCTAATGGAGAGAAAGCAGGTTGTGACAGTGAGTGACTGCCTTACACAAAGAGAAGCAACATTGTAGTACACAGTGAACATTAACACATTCCGGACGGGAATCCCTTTTGGTGTTTCAAGCATTATGCGGCTGTGCATTAGCGCGGCTGTGGCTCAGGAGGTAGAGCAGGTCGTCCAATGATCCCTCGGTCGGTGGTTTGAATCCTGGCTCCACATGTCAAAGCGTCTTTGGGCCAGACACTGAACCCTACATTGCCTCCAGTTGGTGTGTGTGAATGTGGGAAGTGAGGACACTTCACCTCCCAAATGTATGAATGCACAATACAGCACTTGGAAAAGCACTATAAAAATGCATTTCAATACGTCATATTTTATCTATTGAAAATAGCAGATCTACAAGCTCATAGCATGGCACCGAGTTCCACGCTACAAGCTTGTAGATCTTCGGCGCAAATCTTTGAATATATATTCTTTCAGAGCGAATGTTTTTAACTCAAATCTTTGCTTCTGGGGGAGTCCCTGGAAAAACTAATTTTCAGATGGGGGTCCGTGGCCAAATACAGATAATTATGGGGGTCCTTGACATGAAAAAGGGGTAGCACTTTACAATAATGACCCGTTATAAAGCATTTATAAACGTTTATAAGCAGTTTGTAGACTATTAACAAATCATTATTAACCTGTTTGTTGACATTCGTAAATGATTATTAAAACCGTTATAACTATGTTTACAAATCATTTATAAGGTATTAGTAAGTAGTAAACTATTCATTAATAAGCCATTTATATACATCTGTAAATGATTATTAAATCATTTGTAATGACCCCATGATAAAGCATTTATAAACGTTTATAAGCAGTTTGTAGACTATTAACAAATCATTAACAACCTGCTTGTTTACATTTGTAAATGATTACTAAAACCTTTATAACAAATTTACAAATAATTTATAAAGTATTAGTAAGTAGTAAAACTATTCATGAATAAGCCATGTATAATACATCTGTAAATGATTATTAAATCATTTGTAACTGATGTTATATAATATATACAAGCTATTTGTATATTTGGGAAATGTGTTTGTTCATGTTTAACATATACTTTGTAAAACATTCCTAAAATATCTATAAATCCTTAGTACATGTTATTAAGTGTAGGAGGACAGTCATACTCGGATACGAGTGACCGCCGATGATGATGAAAGTGACGACAGTTCATAATTTACAACTGTCTGTTAATGTTTGTTCATGTTTAACATATGCTTTGTAAAACATTCCTAAAACATATATAAATCCTTAGTACATGTTATTAAGGTCCCTATAGTAAAGTGACGACAGTTCATAATTTACAACTGTCTGTTAATGTTTGTTCATGTTTAACATATGCTTTGTAAAACATTCCTAAAACATATATAAATCCTTAGTACATGTTATTAAGGTCCCTATAGTAAAGTGACGACAGTTCATAATTTACAACTGTCTGTTAATGTTTGTTCATGTTTAACATATGCTTTGTAAAACATTCCTAAAACATATATAAATCCTTAGTACATGTTATTAAGGTCCCTATAGTAAAGTGACGACAGTTCATAATTTACAACTGTCTGTTAATGTTTGTTCATGTTTAACATATGCTTTGTAAAACATTCCTAAAACGTATATAAATCCTTAGTACATGTTATTAAGGTCCCTATAGTAAAGTGACGACAGTTCATAATTTACAACTGTCTGTTAATGTGTTTGTTCATGTTTAACCCTACATCATTTTATGTTGAAGATGTTGTGTTGCATTGTGGGTAATACTCAGTACAGAGGAACTCCATACTGAGGGTAAGATGGTCTCCTGTTTGCTCAGGAACAAACAAATTAATTACAAACATCTAAGCTTCATATAAGTGGCCAGATATGCACTCATGTTTACATAGTGTTATTCAGTAACATTCGTTTTTGTATGACATGGTATCATATGACATTGTTTATTTAATTGTTTGGAAAACGGTTAGCATGTTAGCTAGCTGTTAGCTGTGCTGTGTAGCCTGTGTTACATGAGAATTCACTGACACTCCATGTAAGTGAATTCTCAAAAACGAATGTTACTGAATAACACTATGTAAACATGAGTGCATATCTGGCCACTTATATGAAGCATAGATGTTTGTAATTAATTTGTTTGTGCCTGAGCAAACAGGAGACCATCTTACCCTCAGTATGGAGTTCCTCTGTACTGAGGATTACCCACAATGCAACACAACATCTTCAACATAAAATTATGTAGGGTTAAACATGAACAAACATTAACAGACAGTTGTAAATGATGAACTGTCATCACTTTACTATAGGGACCTTAATAACATGTACTAAGGATTTATATACGTTTTAGGAATGTTTTACAAAGCATATGTTAAACATGAACAAACATTAACAGACAGTTGTAAATTATGAACCCTACATAATTTTATGTTGAAGATGTTGTGTTGCATTGTGGGTAATCCTCAGTACAGAGGAACTCCATACTGAGGGTAAGATGGTCTCCTGTTTGCTCAGGCACAAACAAATTAATTACAAACATCTATGCTTCATATAAGTGGCCAGATATGCACTCATGTTTACATAGTGTTATTCAGTAACATTCGTTTTTGAAAATTCACTTACATGGAGTGTCAGTGAATTATCATGTAACACAGGCTACACAGCACAGATAACAGCTGTGCTAACAGCTAGCTAACATGCTAACCGTTTTTCAAACAATTGAATAAACAATGTCATATGATACCATGTCATACAAAAACAAATGTTACTGAATAACACTATGTAAACATGAGTGCATATCTGGCCACTTATATGAAGCTTAGATGTTTGTAATTAATTTGTTTGTGCCTGAGCAAACAGGAGACCATCTTACCCTCAGTATGGAGTTCCTCTGTACTGAGGATTACCCACAAAGCAACACAACATCTTCAACATAAAATGATGTAGGGTTAAACATGAACAAACATTAACAGACAGTTGTAAATGATGAACTGTCATCACTTTACTATAGGGACCTTAATAACATGTACTAAGGATTTATATACGTTTTAGGAATGTTTTACAAAGCATATGTTAAACATGAACAAACATTAACAGACAGTTGTAAATTATGAACTGTCGTCACTTTACTATAGGGACCTTAATAACATGTACTAAGGATTTATATATGTTTTAGGAATGTTTTACAAAGCATATGTTAAACATGAACAAACATTAACAGACAGTTGTAAATTATGAACTGTCGTCACTTTACTATAGGGACCTTAATAACATGTACTAAGGATTTATATATGTTTTAGGAATGTTTTACAAAGCATATGTTAAACATGAACAAACATTAACAGACAGTTGTAAATTATGAACTGTCGTCACTTTACTATAGGGACCTTAATAACATGTACTAAGGATTTATATACGTTTTAGGAATGTTTTACAAAGCATATGTTAAACATGAACAAACATTAACAGACAGTTGTAAATTATGAACTGTCGTCACTTTACTATAGGGACCTTAATAACATGTACTAAGGATTTATATATGTTTTAGGAATGTTTTACAAAGCATATGTTAAACATGAACAAACATTAACAGACAGTTGTAAATTATGAACTGTCGTCACTTTACTATAGGGACCTTAATAACATGTACTAAGGATTTATATATGTTTTAGGAATGTTTTACAAAGCATATGTTAAACATGAACAAACATTAACAGACAGTTGTAAATGATGAACTATCGTCACTTTCATCATCATCGGCGGTCACTCGTATCCGAGTATGACTGTCCTCCTCCACTTAATAACATGTACTAAGGATTTATAGATATTTTAGGAATGTTTTACAAAGTATATGTTAAACATGAACAAACACATTTCCCAAATATACAAATAGCTTGTATATATTATATAACATCAGTTACAAATGATTTAATAATCATTTACATTTGTATTATACATGGCTTATTCATGAATAGTTTTACTACTTACTAATACTTTATAAATTATTTGTAAATTTGTTATAAAGGTTTTAGTAATCATTTACAAATGTAAACAAGCAGGTTGTTAATGATTTGTTAATAGTCTACAAACTGCTTATAAACGTTTATAAATGCTTTATCATGGGGTCATTACAAATGATTTAATAATCATTTACAGATGTATATAAATGGCTTATTAATGAATAGTTTACTACTTACTAATACCTTATAAATGATTTGTAACCATAGTTATAACGGTTTTAATAATCATTTACGAATGTCAACAAACAGGTTAATAATGATTTGTTAATAGTCTACAAACTGCTTATAAACGTTTATAAATGCTTTATAACGGGTCATTATTGTAAAGTGCTACCGAAAAAGGTTGAGCACCACTGACATAGAAACATAGGTTTTTCAGAAAACATTTTTTTAGAATCAGCCTCAGGTCTAACATGCATACGCATTACGTACAACGTCGCACATGCATGCATTTGTTAGTACAGTGTGTGTACTCCATATATTTCATTGTGTGTGTCCTTCTATACTGTATGTTTCTACTCACCAATGTAAGTGAGGATGGAGCTCTGTGTGTCTGTTCCTGCTTGGTTGCTGGCCAGACAGCCAAACACACCACCATCTTTCTGCTCCATGTTTCGTATAACCAGGGTCCCATCAGCCGTCATCCTGTATCTTCAGCGGGATGGTGGATGAGAGCAACATACAGTTCTCAGTTATTAACACTTTATTTTGAAAAAAAAACAAAATTCAGCCCAAATGAACCGGAAGCAAAATCGCCTAAAGCGCAAGGTAGAGATGATCTTTTAAGTAAGGTCTTCTGACCGTCTCATGTTATAAAAGAAACTATAGGGTCATTCTTTCAGAATAAAGGATAGAATATGCAATATGTACAACAAGCTCCTACAAACACACACAAGATCTTATACACACTGTATAAAAAATGAAAATTGTACAGGAGAGCACCTGTAATGAATGTACCTGTTAGAACTTATGATGAACATGTCGTTGTGGGTCCACACTAGGCGGGGTGAAGGGTAGCCACTGGCTGTGCATCTTATCCTCACTTCCTGTCCTGTCACAAAGGTCTGATTCCGAGGTTCCACTGAAACCCTGGGGGGTTCTAAATTACAAGAAGGAAGAAGCAAGCAATATATCAATTATTCTAATGATTCGCTAAAATCACAAAGTTAACTAATCAATCAATAGTACTGAAAGGATGTCCTTAACATGTATGTAGTTTGGTGTGAGGGGAACCAAGAGCACCTGATCTGCATTTCATTGGTTGTTTAACATGCCCATTTTATTTCCCCTCAGGGAAACCCACACAATGTCTTAAATGCAACTCCATCCAATGCTCTAATGTCGTATCTGGACAATAATCCTATACTATATCATGCTATAATCAACTACATTCTGTGCTAAGTAAAATGTTGGAGTCTTTATGTCTGCAAAGCTGAAGGCAATCACTCAGTCAAGTACTCTGCATTGTTCATTACTCCATGTAGCTTCTCTCAGGTGTGAATCAAAACACACGTGGGTGCCATCTACTATTCCTATGCAAGTTGTTGATCTGCATACTATTGTCTCAACAAAAGGCCACTCGATTATGTATGCATCTGCTATTCCTATGTATGTAAAATCAATCAACACCCAGAAACCCAAGTGTTTGATGGAAAACTGCATATAATGTGATGTTGTGAAGGAAATAGGGGGTCTGATAGCAGGCTAGCCACAAGGGGTGGTGAGTCTGTCCGTGTGCTCCTGTGGCACAGCATGGCCACGGGGAAGCTGCTGATGCTATTCCGTCACTCTGGACTCTGTCTTTTGATTGGATAAACTCTACACTTCAGCTCATCTCTGCCTGCGTGTTCCTTCATCCGATCGTCTGATCAGCTGAGGCTTTGATGCCATTGCCTTGGTACAGGGCCTACAGTTTGCTATTTAGTTTAGAGAAGAAACTCATTCAGCCTTTTTGTCTCTATTTAGTCTAGTTGTAGTTAGTGTGGTGGGAGTAAAATATACTTCACTAATAACACTCCATGAAATTGACCCTTCAAGGGCAGAGGGATAAAGTCAACAACTATTTCCACTCAAGAGGCACTTGGCTAGAATGCTTTGTGATTTTACGTTTACTGTGCCAGCCCCACATGGTGGTATTCCGTAAAAATTGGTGACCCATTAAATACTGTGATTTCCGTTTCAACACCGCACTCCACTTCATACACTGTCCCTGATACTGTGCAAGTCACCACTTGCATGACTTATAAAGCTAGGCATTACCAAGTGATGTAACGACTACATAGAGAGAACATGCCAACTCCACACAGGCCCCAGTCGGGGCAGAAGCCAGGACGGTGATAACCACTGAGCCACCCTGTTACCAAGGTATTTGCTTTGATTTGGACCCTGAAGCGATGTTCAACAACAAGGCTCCATCATAAGATGTAACAGAGCATTTCTTTTAAACTTTCACTTCAGCAGGAAGAACGATGTCTGTAACTACAACCAATAATGTTTCACGGCACATCTTTCACCCACATTTCTCCTTTTATTGGTAAAACAGTGAACAATATTGAATCCAGACCTCGTAAAGCCATGGATGGAATCCGCTCTGATTTTCCAATTGATTCATGATGTGTAACTCATTCTTAAAAGCCTGCGTTTTCCCTATCTTATCCTTTGCTGACTGCCAGCAGCATCTCCAAGAGTTTCTGCTATTTCCAACTCATAGAATTAGAAAACACAATCCAAAAGCTTAAAACCACTTAAGGTCCTTACTACCGTATTAATATACTAGTGCTTCTTTCCTTCTACAGCAAATCTCTTCGCTGAAAATACCTGAAAATACCTTAAGCTTACAACAGCAGTACGTTCCCAGGTAATACTTCCCAATTGGCATATGCACGTCAATCATAGTTATGTACAGTAGTATCAGGACTCCTCTCAATCATTTGTGCCATTTCCCCTTTTCCATTTCACCATGTTGAAAAGGAGCTTAAACCAATGAGGAAGGAATTTAAACGCCATGAGTGGAGAGCACAATGGATTAGCATTCCCCATCGCCTTAAACACTGGGCCACATCATATACTTTTTTTAAAGAATACAAAAAAAAATACAAAAAAAAACGTTTTGTCTGTATTTCTCTTGTCTGTCTAAGATTAAGAATCACCAGGCTTTCCAATGCGAGCCTGGTTTGAGACCTGGAGATTCATTATCAAGGGCCAGTTACAAGCAGATTCAAACGTCACAGCAAAAAATAGTGGTCTATAATTGGTCACCCACAACTCAACTGGGGTGAGCGAAATATCATTCAAACCGAGGAGTGCCAGACCAATCTGCCCAGGGCTATTGGCGATGTACATGCAGATTAATGGTTTTAGATGCAATTAACCAAAAACTGACATCTTCCTACGCACACAGACAAATCCTCAGATCGGAGAGATCTGCTATTTTCGCCGAATCTTCACCCCAGAACACTTCAAGTGGTCAATTCCATTTCAAAAATCAAATTCTGGTTCTTGTAGCAATTTGTAACAACTCTAAAGAGTGATGTATCTGTTACCATGGCTGAAAGGAAGACAGTGAGGCGGCCGATTCATTCTTTGCATACCATGAGTCAGTTCTACAGTAGGACAGCTTCTCTGTCTGGATAGGCTCAGAGAAGGCACAGGGCGATAGAGAGAGAGAGGGTTCAAAAGGCTGAATAGATACACATTACAGTACAGTAGCTGTGAAGGAATGTGGAGTTGGTGTGAGGCAATACCCAATCCATCATGACTTCAAGCACAAGCAAACGCCACGTTTTGAAAGATATATCATGAATTTACCAGATGTTGCAAAAAGAAAAACGTTGACACATTTGAAATATTAGAACCTTGACCCAAAAAGAAAATTGAAAATTCCTTGACATAGAATCATGTCAGTGGTTAATATAAGCTGCACCCAAGGCTATAATGTGCTTACTGTACCACAGCAGCCAACAGTAAGGGTCCAGAAGGTCACAGGAGGTAAAAAGACGTAAGTAAAGGAAGTAAAAAAATGTAAAAGGTGCTCAAACGGGATCAAGATATAGAAAAAAACAACAGACGATCCCGGCACTAATTAAAAGGGGAAAGGGGTCAAATTAGTAAGGGTCGACAGTTCAAATGTAGGGCGCTTTGCAGGTAGTTTACAGCCTACAATGCAAAATCTGAATGTTAATTTAACTAAACCTTTAAGACCTTTCATTTTTTTCAGCAATAGGAGCCGTTACATTATGCGCTGTTATTACATTGTGATTATTACAGTACATCCTATATATTAAAATTGGTTCAAGGAAGGACCGGCGGGAGGACACGTTGTCATGCTCATGTCATTACGTGGTCACGCCCATGTAACCATGACTCAGCTATAACCATATAAGGAGTTCCCAATGAAGCTATGCCCCGAATATGAAGTGTGTGCCAAATATGTGTGTTGTCTAACCTCAATGTGCTGTCAAGACATCAGGTGCAAACAAATCAGTCAGCTAGCTGTATGGGCACAAAACAGGACATGCCCATATAATGGTAAATGGTGCATTTATCACCTTTATCCAAGGCGCTTTATAGATATTGTGCATTACATTCACCCATTCACACACACATTCATACACTGATGCCAGAGGAAACCATGCAAGGCACCAAACTGCACATCGGGAGCAATTAGGGGTTCAGAGTCTTGCTCGAGGACATTTCGACACTAACTCTGGGGGAGCCTGGGTTTGAACTGGGAACCTTGCAGTCATCCAGTCACGGGGATATACTGATGAAATCAGGGATCTCTCCACATAGGGGCATAAAAGGACTGACAGATACAAAGAACTCCATTTATGGGAAAGTCAGTGGAATCGGTGATATATGGGCCGGATAGTGGCCCGAACCTCTAGTTCCTCTAGTTCTAAAAATCCGTTATTACGTTATGTGCTCATGAGTATATTACATTATGAGCAGATATTTACATTATGAACTATTGAACAAACATTAATTGACAATGGATGGAGAATTTACGTCATAATGTAGACGAGCAAATCGGCTACTTTTGTCCTACACAAATTCCCATTGACAATGAATGGATAATTCCATTCCCAATCCCAATGTGTGTGTATGCGTGCGTGCGTGCGTGCGTGAGGGGGGGTAATGTGTTTGTACTCAAAGGGAAATGCATAGTTTTACCCTTACTCAGAAGCTTTTTGCCAATCCCGCCATTGCGCTGTACTTCCATCTGTCCCTTCCTCCATCTCTCCTATTATATCACTGCTCACTCCCTTCATCTCATTTTCTATGCTCGTTCCCTCTGTACCTTCATTCGTTCATCCCTTTCTGCCTGCCTCTGTTCTCTGCAGCATGCTTAATTAATACGCCGTCACACAATGCTGACAATAGCAGATCTACAAGCTCACAATGCCATATCACAACATTTTGTGAGGTTGTAGATCTATTCGCGGTGTGTGACAGCGGCACATGACAAAATATAAGTTGGGCTTTAGTGCTCAGCAGACCACTGGCCCACCACTTCAAAGTGAGGCTAATAACTAGGACGGGCCTGACCAAGGGGTAATTAGAAAACCCCTAGGGGTTGCTGACAGCTGTTCAGGACAGAGAGAGAGCGAGTAAGGGAGAAATAGGAAGAGAGAGAAAGAAATAGAGAGAGAGAAATGGGGCAGAGTGAGAGGGCAGAAAAAACCCATGAAATTGCCAGCTGAAAATGTGATACCAAAAGAGACAAACAAAAAGGTGTGACAGCAGCATAATAGAGAAAGCAGTAGGGAAATAAAAGGTATAATCGCACACACACACACACACACACAAGTGCGAACATGCCAACACAGAAAAATGAGGGGAAAAAAGGAAATAGTCCACCCAAGTCTGGGAAATTGTTTTAGGTCAATTGAGCAACGTATCACTCAATGACATGAGGCAAATGACAGGGCAAGCTGGTGGGGCTCCCCTACAAACATGTCTGCATGAGTACCAGAATTAAAGCCTTTAGCCTCATACTCAGTGCCATGAAGGCTGTGCAAAGCCAGGAAATAGTTTTGTTCCAATCAAAGACTGTGACATGACATCCAAACATTGATACATTTCCTATCTAATATCTGTGTCAGACTATTTTGGTATATTTTATCGCTGTATTACATCGCCATTTCCTGGCCAAGAGTGATAGAGATAGCCGGCCATACTTCCATCACTCTGACTGAATGTGTTCCTGATTCAGTGTCAGTGAAGTGTTAGAAACAGGACTATAGGAGCTGTCCACAGATGGCAAAGTCGACCGTTGCGCTGCCTGAACGTGAGACTTAAATCATTTTCACACATTCAAAAAAACCATTAAGGTGAGTTATAGAGAGAGGGTGGGGTAGTGGCGTGAGGGGGGGGAGTTTGGAGTTTTGGTTTGCAAGTCCATTCCTCCACAGTGTGTGACACGAACACTTGAGTCTGTGTATGTGCAGGCAGGCAGGCACACACACACACACACACACACACACAGACACAGACACACGCACACGCACACGCACACACACGCACACACACCTTGCACAAGGAGGTAGACTTTTTCTGTGGCCGGTCCTCCCTCGTTGGTGGCGATACACTCGTACCAGCCCGCGTGGTCTGGTGTAACCGTGTGCACTTCCAGGGAGAGGTTGGCGAGGATGCGTGCCCGTGGGTCCAGCCTGACGTCCTGCCCTCCTCTCAGCCAGGTGAGGTTGAAGCTGACCGTGCTGACAACATGGCAGCTGAGGACAGCACTGGAGCCAGGGGAGACGGTCACATTGCCCTCCACTGTGATGGCCGGGGGGGGCTCTGAAGGAGGCAGGACACAAGAAAGACCATATTCAGACAGTGGTCTTTTTGCTCTTACATCATTCACCCCCGAAATATAGCAATGTGTGCATACTGTGTGTGTGTGTGTGTGTGTGTGTGTGTGTGTGTGTGTGTGTGTGTGTGTGTGTGTGTGTGTGTGTGTGTGTGTGTGTGTGTGTGTGTGTGCATACTGTGGTCTGGAGTAGGCTACATCAAATATGTCTTAGTCGTGTGAACGTTTTGGAATCTTGGAATTAGAGATTGATGTTTATATTCAGCATTCATCAGACCTGCGAATCTCTCTCTCTCTCTCTCTCTCTCTCTCTCTCTCTCTCTCTCTCTCTCTCTCTCTCTCTCTCCTGTAGAAGCTACTTATTTCTCTCTCTCACTCCTATAGAACCTACTTATGTATCTCTCTCTCTCCTATAGAAGCTACTTATTTCTCTCCCTCTTATACTTTGTTCTGCACAAGGTTCGCCCACTCATCACAGACAAGACTCTCATCCCCTGAGCCTAAGCCTATCGTCAATCATTCTTCAGAGGTGAGCCAGAGCTATGCAAGGAAGGGAAAATAGAGGGAGGACAGAGACAGGGGGTTGGGGGGTTAGAGCCTAGAAGGAGCTCGATCTGGCCTTGACATAAGGAGGAGGATGCTGGGGATTTCAATAGGGTTCCCCGGGATTAGAATGACATACATTTGGGAGATGACAGGATGTGAAGGTGTTTGTGTGTGCGTGTAGTGTACGTGAGAGCATACACGTACAGGTGTCTGTGTGTGCAAACTGTGCATGCGTTTACGTGTGTGTCCATGTTTGTGTGCACATTCATTCATTCATTCGTGTGTGTGTGTGTGTGTGTGTGAGTATAAGTGATTGTTCATACAGTATGTTTATGTGTGTGCATGCGTATATTTGTGTTTTTGTTTGTTGGTCTCACTGGCCCAGGGACAATGCTTTGAGCACTGCTTGAGTGGATGAGTTGACCGATCTGGTTTGAGTTTAGATAACAACAGTTTGTGGGAGCCAAGTCTTCACATGTTTCAGAGCTGTCATCAGAGGCTACCACCTCTCTTCTTTTTTTTAAGGTAAGTGGGTTAAAGTGACGTGTTACATCCACACTGTAAAATCATGAATGTTAATTTAATTCTGAGAACAATAACATACAGCACAGGATTTCTCTCGCAGATCTCTCTCTGCACTTTCTCATTCTCATTCTCTCTCTCTCTCTCTCTCTCTCTTGGCTCTTCTACCTTATAAACTCAGCAACATGCAAACCATCTTTCAACTCCCTCGAACACACTATGTAATTCGCTAAGTTGGAACTCAGTAAATTCCATGGAGGAGGATGTTTTTTGCAAACAAAAATAGGGAAAAGAACAGAGAGGTTTTTGGAAAAGACAAAAGCCTGTCCCCTGAGATTCCTGATGTTTTAGCCACGCTAGTGGTGGGGCCAGGGGTGAAAGTGGACCGGAACCAACTTTTACCTTCTGGTAAAAGATTTAGTGCCGGAACGCCATACCGTTAAACAAAGGGGACGACAGTTGTCAAAATTGAATAAATGCTACAGAGCAACTCCACTGCGCTTATTTAGATGAGGTTACTTATGCGACTGAAAAGGTGAAACCTTCAACTGTTTATCCATAGTCAGGTCACAGGGGCAACAGCTCCACAGAGAGCTCCAGACTTCCCTCTCGAGAGCAACATTAGTAACTTCATTTTGGGGGATCCCAAGGCATTCCCAGACCATTTTGGAGATATAATCCCTCCATCTGATCCTTGGTCAGCCCGGGGGTCTCCTTCCAGTGGGACACGCAATGAGGACCTCCCTAGGGAGACACTCGAGAGATATTCTTACCAGATGCCCGACCCACCTAAGCTGGCTCCTTGCCAAGCGAAGAGGCAGTGGTTCTACTCCAAGTCTCTCTCGTGCGACTGAACTTCTCATCCTATCTCTTTTTTGGCTTTTTCTGCCTTTTATTGAAAGAATACTGACAGAAGAAGGCCGTCGGGATCGGGAGCCGAACCCACGGCAGCCTAGGTGCCCAGACGGTTGAGCTAACCATCCGAGCCTTCTCACCTTATCTCTAAGGGAGATGTGATTCTCACTAAATCCCATGGCACACCTGGACTTGACTAACAGTACACTGTTTGGGAACCACTGCACTAAACCGTAACCATAGCTGTGACCTGGTCCCTATGATGCATGGATTTAAGAAGTCCAGTTTTGAGTTATGGTCACATTCTCCATATACGGTTCCATTCGGTCTACCACCACATAGATTCACAGCATGAACAGCCAGTGACTCTGAAGTCAATAAAATACACGCTTGGATTCCAAACCATATTTAATCAGTGTATTCTCTAAGCAGGGCATGTGTGTGTAAGGCCATACCCCATTGAGCATGACGTAAACTTCACTATTATGCTTGGCGTGCCATTGCACGTGTTTGCACGGGCGTGAGTGTGCTCACAAGTATCTTATTTCTCTATACTTAATACTAGTAAGGCGCACATTACCAGAGATCGTGCTGTAAATTGCCTTCTGCCCGGCCCTACAAGTTACATGTGATCCATCACCTAGTATTATGGTTGTTTACACAGTGTAATGTTTGCCTGCCCTCATACAGTAGGCCTATGCTCATGAAGTGCTAATTGGCTAACAATCCACACTGAGGAACTGATTTCCTAGTTATAACACAACAAAAATAAATACTGCTGTCTACATCTTTCCAACTTATTTTGATACTGGATGAAGATTTTAGAAATCCAATGTTAATGTGACAAGATAATGCAGTAGTGTAATGGGGTAGCTTAAGATGACTTCATAAAGGATGGCTTGTTACGGTTTCGAACCCGGGTTCGAACCCTCCACCCCAACCTTCCACTTCTGGTGTTCCTGGGCACAACCCACTGCGCCATCACCACTCTTCCACCTAGTCAGGTCCACCTCTGTGTTCCCCTCCCCCTCTGACGAGCTGCCTGGGTGTGGCACTGCACACCTGTTTCCATTCTACATTGATCACCAGAGTCTTCAAGAACCCTGCCTTCCCTCCACTCCTCGCCAGATCTTCCCATAGAAACGCCTGGCAAGTACAGTTTCTCTCTACTCTGTTGCTGCTCGTACCCAGTAGAGCTTTTTGTGTGTTTAGCTGCAGTATTAGCTGTTTGCTAATTTTGTTCCTCTCATCCTCCAGACCTGGCTATCTGCCGTGCCACGCCTGGATCTCGTCACCACTTTGTTCATGGACTGTTTGTTTGGCTGCCGATCTACAAGCTCGTCCCCGACTACTCTCTTGGATTGGAAGTATAGCTTTATATTATATATATCCTCATAGATACATATCTACCTATTTATATGATAAGAGTATTTATGTATTTATATGGATATATATATATAACTATACATTATCCTTATCCTGCTCAATTTGGACAATAAAGTGCTTAATTGTCTTCCTGTCTCCTGAGTGGTTGCATTTTGGGTTCAGAACACAACTCAGTCTTAACATGGCTCTTGTTGCACGTGCACATGTGCGTACATGTGCATGTGTTCAGACTGTTCACATATATGTGACTCAGGCTAGGAAAAAGGCCCTCAATTCGCCAACTGTAAAACGGCAGAAAATTTGAAAATAATTTTGATTTTTTCACAGTTTAACACAGTTTGAATGTGTGTGTGTGTGTGTGTGTGTGTGTGTGTGTGTGTGTGTGTGTTCTTGAAGCTAGGTTGGCTGTCTGTGAGTCGTGTTCCGTGAACAGAGAGAGGCAGCGTTACAATTTCTGGATCGCTTCAATGTTATTGTAGTGACCGCAGGGCATGGAGACAGAGACATAGGCTATTATAATTCAATGACTGTTATGATATGGTCATTTTTTTCAATTTCAATACATGATACATCATATGAAAGCTTACATTCCGTACTTTAATAATCTGTAAAAAGAAAAAAAAAAAATATATATATATATATACCGGTATATACCAATGACCCCTTGCGGCACAAAGCACTGTAGTCAGTCACATATGTGTATTGTGTCTAGTAGTTCATGTATTTCAAATTCCAATACTGTTCTAATAATAAATGACCAAATACAGTATATTACTGCAAATGTTATTAAATTGCCTGTAATACAGTGATTGGGGGAAACCATCCTGGTGGTGTGTCCACTTACCCGATACATCCAGAAAGGTGCTAGCTCGTCCAGTCCCAGCGCTGCTAATAGCAATACACTCATAGTAGCCCTCATCCTTCATAGTAACCTGAGCAATCTCCCATGCTGCATTGTCTGCCTCCCTGGGAACAGTTGAAAACATTCATTAATTTATCAACTGTAAAATAATTGAGTGTTCATTTCACTCTGAGGGTGTACAAAGGCCTGCCCTACACACTTTCAGAGTCACAAATTGTGTGTTGAGCATATTGATGAAATATTACTGTATATTTGGTCTCCCACAATGGGAGACCAAATATCTACCACTCATCCATAGGAAAATCCCCCCTTGGTCAATGGAGAAATTAGGCTTCTGGCCTTTAGGCAGTGCAACTCTGTGCAAGTCTGCTACATTCACACTTTATGGGAAACCCCACCGCAGGCAGTGCTACTCTGCGACAGCCACACCACTATGACTGAGGAACACAATGTGGGCCACACAGCACAAGTATAATCACAGCGGTTTGAACCCTGATGGCAGTGACCCAATGTATTAGTTTAAAATGAACATGTCTGCGGTGTCGCAGGTGTCTATATAAGATTATACGGTCTTGGTGTATAGACATGTTTTGTTTAAAAGACTGATTAGTCAATCCCATTGTGTTGTACCTGAAGAGCTGGTCCACCCCCAGTCGTTTCCCATCCCTGGTAAAGCGTAGGGTGAAGGGGATTAGACTCTCGACGTGGCAGTTGATGGCACCTTTCTGGAGGTAGTAACCTGGGGTGGTGGCCGGCATTAATACCTTAGGGCGATCTTACAGGAAGAGACATGGAAGTTACAGTTACCATCAGTCTGTTCATAAATCAATTAATTTACAGTATGACAGTAAGTCAGTCAATTACTAGTGAAAAGTAATTTATTCATCAGTCAGTCACCAGTCAATCAATCACTGTGTTCATTTATGTGCCATTTATGGACACATACATGTGTTCATTATACTGTTCATTATTTCTCATCAAACCTCTTAACAGTGACTTTAAGTTTGATTTAGCCTATACATTGTGGTACAATGGAGTCACACACCACAAATAACTGATCTACAAGCTCACATCGTGTTGCATCATGGCGTTAGTAAGTAACGCGTGAGCTTGTACATCTGCTTTTGTTGGCTATTGTTTAGATATTTTTGGCACACTATTCTTTTTTCTTCTCAGTACAAAACACTCACTGACATTCAAGCCATCATGAGTTACGAGTACGTTTACAATTACAAAAAAACATGACACAGGACTTCAACATGGCCTACTGTTTTCAAGCAACAACCTGCATTACTGACCAGGTACGATGCTGGAAAAGGACACGCTGGAGACTCTTTGGAACAGGAACCCATCCTTGTCATATCCGGTCACCCGCAGGAAGAAGGCCTCGTTGGGTGGGATGAACTCGGTGATGTTCCAGAGGCCATATGGCTCTCTTTCGGGATAAAAGCGAATAGGCAATGTCTTCATCACGTCTCCCGTGATTGACAGGAGCTCTAGCCTATCGGCACGAGCAGGACGGGAAAGCCCGGTGGTGTTCAGGAGGATGTGGGTGGGAATACCTGGGTTGATGATGTAACAGAGTTTATTGTGCCAAAGGAGGTTAGACATAACACTGGGTGCCTTATTAAAACCAACCTAACCCTAACACTAAAGATTTTACTGTGTATGACATCATATGAGTGACACAACATGTTTACAAGGAAATAAATAGATGGTGATGAAAGACAAATCAACTTAAAGTCTACGAGACTAATGTTGTAATATAAAGCATACCATATAATAGTGGCTTCTTTTTTACATTTGGAAAGGTTGATATTTGACCTCACTAACCTTGAACAGGCCGAGTGGTGGTTTTCTTGAAGTCCAATGTGGGCTTCCTGGAAAATCCCCCCCGAAAGTCGATGGGGCTGAGACCTGAGATCCGGACTGAATATCTTCCTTTACTAGATGTCTGTCGGGACAAGAATATGTACATTTTGTGCACATTTTTCAACAACAATTTCACAATATTATTTTATCTCATTTTATTTCATTTTACATCCTTAGAGAATATGATTGATTTGGATCATCCATAATACCAGATGATGATGAGGATTTATCTGATTTAAACTAAGAAACAACTAAGCTTAATTTGTGTGCCAGTGTAGCACGCAGAAGATTGCAGATCTACAAGCTCACCATGCATTACAATGCGATACATTGTGAGTTAGTAGATTGGCCATTTTTGGCACGCGACATCGGCACACAACTAAGTTTCATTAAGGCTTTCGAAATTAGCAATCTGAGGCAAAGAAAATGAAGTGATTAAAAAGAAACTATTGTATTCCAGAATGCTACTTGTATAGACAAGTTAGTAAAGAATGCCTATCAAACATGACTTATAAATCATCCACATTTCACACACACGAAAGAGATACTCATCCTGACATTCATACTTTAATTTGGCAGACAGAACCACTATAATCAGACTGTGACTAAATTGGGTTGATGTAGTCTTTATTACACAACTGTCTTTTGAAGTAAGGTAGAAACTGAGACAGAGTAATTACAATGAAATACAGGTTGGTGGGTAGCGGAAAATCCTCACCTTGAGGTAAAACACTTTGGAGGTGTCATGAGACATGCCTTGCTGCACAAAATCAGGCATGCAAAGCTAAACTGGCATTTAGCCTACTTTACAGGTTATTTTATACGGTGTGGCTCCTAAGGGGCGACCGTCAGGAAGAGTGTTCTTGTGCATGCTACCAATGGGCCAAGGAAATAAACCCCTAATATTTTTTCGCATATTGCACAATGCATACATATTTACGTATGTGTGTGAATCCTTTTCACATTTTGTGAATTCAAGATTCACAGATATTTCCTCCATATTTGAGAAAGGCTGATCATATGAATATGATGTAGGACAGGGGTAACCAACCAGGGGCTCGCGAGCTACCAGTAGGTTCCACGTACTTATGTGAAATGGCCTTTTCACAAATGAAAATAATAAAATCCAAGTTTAGAACTCGTATGACTGATTCACATCTTAATGACACCCTCAGACTGGCAATCACTAAATATGTACCAGATTTCAAAACGCTTGCCGATAACGTGCAGTCACAGCAGTCTCATTAAAGGTGGGCTGACCCTGAGAGTATGTCACCATATCTGTGCAAATATATATGGTCATGTTATGCCTATGTCATTTGAACAACTGCCAATGTGAATATTCATTGAAATGAGAAACAAAATATTGTGCTGTAAAAGCAAGTCATGTCCTTTGCATTTTGTTTTATTAAAAAAAAACTCAACAAAGAAGTTTATTTGTATTTTTGTCCTAATATTTTTTATTTCTAATACATTTGTCTTAATATTATTTTACATTGATAATATAACTTACTATAAGTATTTATTCTAATTTACTTTAGTCTTTGTGTGGATGTTAGCCTGTCAGAAATAGCAAAAAAACAAGTGTTTTTTCTAACACGTTTTAGTGGTAGATCTTGGCTTACAATTGGGAATAAAATGGGCTCTTGGGCTTGAAAAGGTTGGTTACCACTGATGTAGGATATCCACATGGAAACAACACTGCCATTAGTCAGTGTCTTGTTTTCTTCCTCTTTCCAGCTAAGAAGCTTTACCTGAAGGAAACTTAAGTTAGCATATTTAACAGAAGATCACCAAACCAGAGTTGACCTTCTATCCAAAAGAAGTGTTGTACAGTCAAATTGTACTGACTTAGAGATACTGTAAGCTTTCTCTAGCACAGACCTTTTACAATGAGGCGTACTGTACCCATAGGGTTATATTATAACCAGTAAGACGCCTTAAAGGCAAGAAACGACCGCAGGGTGAAATCTCTACCGAAGTCCTGATGTCACTCACTCCTCCCCTGGTCCAGGGGAGTAGAAGTTTCATTTTAAATTGTCTCATATAAGCATTGTGGTCCAAAAGTAAATCAACTGTCTCAGCGATAATGTCAGGGAGGTGTCTCTGTGTCGCCTCACTTTGGGGGATGCCTCCGTACAAATAAACTACAGAAACAAGGTCGTTTCTGAGGACATTTGTCAATGCACTTTCGCACAAAATACAGAAATGCAACAGTATAAGTACAACTAAAGCAGGAAATCTTACAAGCCAAGGCTCTTCAAAGCACACGTGAGGAGGAAAAGGGCAGCATTACAGGCAAAAGTAAAGGTGGTTGCACACTGGACGCGTTTTCGGAAAACCGATGGAGAAACGCAGCTAGAAATCCGAAAAACGGTGTGTTAACCATAAAGAGTAACAGGCGAGCATTACAGGTAGCAGCGTGACGGAAGCAGCGTTACAGGAAAGCGTGACTGCTTCTGCGTTCAGAGCGTGCAATGGAAGCATGCATTACAGGCTTCCTGCACGTTTTCATAGTAACAGCATATTATAGTAACCTTATAATAATCAAAGAGTATAATAGTATATTTAAGAGTAGGCTTTAACCACTGCAATTCAGTTCATGGCTGGCAGTATTATTTAGTCTCAAATGTTAACCACTTAAATCATATCCTTTGTTGACCGGAGTCCCCCAGGGCCTTATACAAGGCCTTGTATAAGGCCTCTACTACACTAAATATCTTTGACGACAATAGCCAATCTACAAGCTCACAATGCTGCAAAGCACATCATGTTGCGAGCTTTTCAGATCTTCTATTTTCACAGAATGTTAGCCCCAGGACGCTAGGGTTCATTATGTTGTTCATGTCCACCCATCCTAAAAGCAAAACGTTGTGGTAATTAAACCCACCCTAAACGCTGCTGTAGAATGACACATGATGGTCTTTAGCTGATCATTAGGGACATAACAAGGAGAGGGAGGGACACTTTTATGGTCACACTGGAACACCCTGTAATTAGGACACCCGCGTGTCCCTATGCTCATGACCTGGTCACTCTCAAATGCAGGAAGCAAGAATATAGCTATTTCTGTCTATAGGAGTAATAATTTCTCATTGATTATTACAACTTTTATAATTATTCTTTACTTCAATATATGCATCTATATAATGAATAAAAGAGTACATTCTAAAACGTTTTAAAATTCAAACATGAAATGTACTCTAGATAGACGGGTACATAATATTGTAAGCTTCTTACCTCACTGCAAAGTTTTTCTAAGTAAGTTGACCTTCAGCAGACCACAGCAGTGTCTGTCTGATTAATTGATTGATTTGGATTCATGCTTGTTATCACGGTTAGATGTTTTTGAAAATGAACACTGTGATTTGTGTCCTGCATTGTTCTGCAGTCGGTAGACCATGAAGAAAGGAGAAGGAACCATCGTATCCTCAGACAAGGAACAGCTTGTGTTATAAGTCAAACAGAACAGAAAAAATAAATAGAATAATAAATACTTCAGTAATCTGTTTGACAGGAAAAAGTCCATGTCCCTTTGAGTCTCTTAAAAATATGATCCTGCTCTTCCCCCCATATATTTTGACTATTCAGTATGTTCTGTGCTCACCAGGATACCTGGATGCTGTCTAATCAGAACAGAACAGATACTGTATACTGTATAGAGAGAGAGAGAGAGAGAGAGAGAGAGAGAGAGATAATTGAGACAATGGAGGCAGGATGGACAAAGACACAGAGGGAGACAGACAAAACAGAAGACAGTGAGACAGATGACAGTCAGTGAATGGGAGTAGGGCAGTCTGCCACCGCTACAAGTCCTTTGGGTTGTTTGCATACTTTTGAAATTACAACCTTCCTAAACTATTATCACTGGCCATAAAACACCAGGCAGTATGAAGCCAAAATGCAGTCATCACTGCTATAGTTTCACCACAGCGCTGTGAGGATGGTTCTCAGAAACATCATCACATAGTACACATACATAGACATACCGTACAGTACACAATACACATGCAGTATACACACAGACAGTCACACACACAGATATACACACAAACACATTGAAGATGTGGGGGCCGTGTGATCCCACTCTCCATACTGTACACTACACACACCAACACATTAGCCAATGAAATGGATGGCTAATCTCAGACCTGGGCGAGTACTTTTGGGCGTCACGGACCATTAGCCGGAAGTGTATATACTGTACTGTATGCATCTGACCACATCTGGCCTTCAGATGGTTCTGGGAAACAGGACTTCATATGAGATGAAGCAGATATTTTTAGGTACGGAAGCTAGATACAGTAGACTAGAGGTATGCTGGTGGGTAGGTAAGTGTTTGTGTGTGTGTGTGTGTGTGTGTGTGTGTGTGTGTGTGTGTGTGTGTGTGTGTGTGTGTGTGTGTGTGTGTGTGTGTGTGTGTGTGTGTGTGTGTGTGTGTGTGTGTGTGTGTGTGTGTGTGTGTGTGTGTGTGTGTGTTGGGGGGGAACAAGAGGACAACAACACATAAAAACAATTGGCCACAATAACAGCTGCTGGATTTGATTCTCAGAAGGGGAGAGAGAAATTAAAGAATGTGGTTGTAGCAACTTGCGAGAGAATGAATATTCTACTATTAGTTTAACTCTTCATTAATGTAGTATTAAGTGTTTTTGAGGGGTGCTAGCCCTCCTATATACAGCTTTTGTCCCCACACGTCTCAATATGACAATGAAAGGAGAAATTAAGTCAAATGTCCGTCAAATATGACGTAAATTTGTGCCAACACAAACATTAAATGCCATTGACAATGAAGGGAAAATTTATGTCATGTAGACGGTTGTTCATGTCATGTATAATGATAACAGCGCCCCTCACTTTTTTTCTGACCAGATAGACAAAACAAACTGTAGTGCTATGCAGGCACTACACAACCAAACCTCCCACTGTTAACAATGAGACAAAAGTTGGAAAAGCCAACGTGGGCATGTCGGACAGAGCTCTGCGGTCCCATTCAGTCACACAGATAGAACAAAGCAGACTTCAGGAGAAGTAACGTGGTGACTTTCTGTTCTGCATGTAAGGAAGGTATTTATTTAGTGAGAGGGCCCTACATCAGATTAATCTATGGGTTAAGTCCTGGGAAGGCCTGGTCTCAAATAAATGAGCCTTAAGGCTATAGCAGATCTGTACTTTATGTACAAAGAAGCCCGCTAACTGCCCTGGCAAGGCATAACTAATTTTGGATTGAACAGAAAGAAGCACTGTGTCTAGAGACGAACACACACATTGCGAACATGGCTGAGGATTTACATCACACTGCAGTCCTATGATGTCATGGCTCCTGGAGTGTGATGCGATAAGGAGGAGGCATGAAAGACCTGGCAAAGTGATATGAAGGGAAGTAGAGCAGTCTGGAAGACAGGGTTACCAGGGCAATGCCAAACAGCAACAAAAACAAACATAACATATGTTATAGAAAAAAATACTCCTTTTCAGGGGACTCAGGGGGTTACAGAGCCGTCATTAATCTGTCCCACGCCTCCATAGTCATGCCCACCATTAAAACTTATCCTCCGGAGAGGAAACACAAGTGAGGAGGGGGGGGGGGGTTTGTCTCCTCCCTTCTCCTTTAAATCATGGGGAAGGGTTGATAGGACATTACACAACCATACTGAGTATACTGGAAGTGACCCAGCAGGGAACTACAGAGCATACAGGAGCCATCCCATGTCCCCCAACAAATCATCCAGGTAAAACACTTTTTTGTTGTTACCTGAGTGATTTGTGCTTGTCATTTCCTGGTACCCAGAGTTTGGAAAGTTTGGAACCCCACAGTGCAAGTGTTTTTGCATTCCCCGACAGCGGGACACCAGCAACTATGCTCCACCTCAGAGTGAAATGCAACAACAATGGCTCGAAAACAAAAGGTAAGGGAACAACAAATTGTGCTAAAACAACATCGACTGCCACCGATGATCTACGTCTTCATCTACATACTAACAAAAATAATCACTGCTGAAATGTGCATTTTTTTATCATCACGTCATTTAACGAGCTGAATGCCTGCTCTGAGTACTGAGTATACTGGAAGTGACCCAGCAGGGTACTACATGGAGTTAAATTGATGACTACATTACATGTCACTTTATCTGATGTATTACTGCAGTAATTCAGCTCAAGAACCTTCCTCTAGGGTGCAAAGCTGTGAACTAATTTCAAGGTTACAGCACTGACCTCTGTGCTGTAAGTCATTTTGGCGGATCTGCTCTGTGATCTTGTGGGGAGAAACATCTCCAGAATTCTATGTGCAATGCCATGTAACTGTTTACCTTGATAGACCACATCCCAGGCTGCGGGTCCTTAATGTTGACGACCCTAGCGGAGTTGGGAATGTGCAGAAGCTCGGTCAGTCCATCACTCTTCCCAATTAGCTTCCCTGGAGGGAAGAAGTAAACAATCATAATTAAATATTACATATATAGTAGGGGTGTCACGATATATTGTCCCACGATATATCGCAATATTAAAACGGGACGATATGTGACCAAACATTTGTGTTTGATGGGCAGAACACAGCCACCAAGCAAAAAGCATTGTGGCGGCCATTAACACAGAACATGTGTTCTGTCTGCGTGCAGCTGATTTGTTGACAATTTAGACAATTACAATTTAGGCATTTAGCAGACGCTCTTAATCCAGAGCGACTTACATTAAGCAAGAACAAAAGCATGGGAATACATCACATAAAAGCATTTATCATGAAACATGCGTAAGCTAAGAAAGTAACAGTGGAATATCTATATAATGAAACTATACATATATACTACTATGCTATACATATGTACTATGGCGTGCTATGACTATATACAATGCAATTATAGTGCTGTCTACATAACATGCTATAAGTCTGTATCAAATGCTATCTAAGTCTACGGAAGTGCTATCTAAGGGGGTAGGGTAAGTGCTATGGGCCATGATAGAGTCTGAAAAGGTGGGTTTTCAGACTACGGCGGAAGATTGGGAGTGATGCTGCAGTTCTGACTGCAATGGGTTGACACTCGTTAAAACACAATCGGTGCCGGAAGTTCTTCAAAATAGGAGCTCTACGTGCCAGAGTTGTCTGGCGGCTTTTACTCTGAAACCCACGACCCGGAAACAATCTACTAAAAAATTTTGACTTTACATTGCTAGCTTACATTGCGATCATTTTAATTTATACGATATATGATCCAAAAAGCGTTCATATTTTGCGGGAGAGACGGATGAGGAGCAGAAATGAAGCGCCAGTATATCGATCCGTTCATAACCACGGAGAGCGCCCTGGATTAGCAGAGACGAGTCATTCTTTCTGCCGCGCTAACAGCTAAATCAACGGTAAGCTAATTTTAGTGCAGAGCGTAGCATACGGCAGCCAAAAGGCCAACTGACAACAACAACAACAACAACAAGGAAAAAGTTCAGAATATATCTCGCCCGGTATTATTGAGGATGCGCTAGGACGTCCTCATACGTCCTATGTACGCGTCGGTAGGTGGCGCTATGACGTGTGGCAATGTTGTATGTACGGAATCGGTTAATGCATCATGGTAGTTATGTTTCTACACTGTCAAATAGGCCTGTCTAATCTAAAATAGCATCAAAGCCGAAGATTTGTTTACATGCGACCCACTCTGGATTATAGATATTCTTGGTTGGTAAAGTCCAGATATATATTTATGTATTTATGTATTACTTACTTCACTTGTTCCTTAAGCTTGTATGATTGTATTTCTCTTTTAAACTGAAGATGATGACCAATGTTGATGATAATTGGAAAAAATATATAATAATAATATCGTGTCAATATCGTGAGCCCAATATTGTGTATCGTATTGTGACAATGTTGTATCGTGACGCCCCTAATATGCCGCTTATCTGCAGTCGGGTCACAGGGGCAACAGTTTCAGCAGAGGGTTCCAGAGTTCCCTCACCCGAGCAACATTAGCCACTTCCTCATGGGGATATAACCCCCCCATCTGATCCTTGGTCTGCCAGGGTGTCTCCTCCCAATGGGACGTGCACCAAGGAAGAAACTCACGATGCATCAGTACTAGATGCCCGAATCACATTTTGCTTGAAATGTACTGTAATTCCTCAAACTGTTAATAAATATTTCAATCAATCAATCAATCAATCAATCAATTAGCTGGCTCCTTTGAAGGAGTGAAGGAGAAGCAACTAATTAAACAAAGCTCGCGAGTCAGTTCAGTCAGACAACCTCAAGGGGGTTCATGCCATGCTCAAAGGTGCATACTATACTCAAGGGGTTAACATGCTGCATTACTATGTGGGTGTATAAGTGTGTGCAAGTCTCACATGTCATTCGCCGATGCAGCTGACCAATTGGGCAGGCTACTTAAGCTCACTAGACTCCATGCTCTTCCTGCCTTCCTCTGCTCATGGTTCACGGTTGTATGTGATGTTTTCTCCCACCACCACCGGTGGGCTCTGCTATTTATGCTCCCCATGGGGGGGTTATTGTATCTATCTCCCTGCTCTTTATGTTTTATGTTGTTGCTTAATCGTGCCGAGCAGGGAGAAATCCAGCAGAGCCGAACGCCAAGTCAAATATCATATGTACACTTGTTACTCATTCTGCAATAAATATTGGTTAATCTATTCGTGAGTTGTCTGACTGAACTGGGAGTCACTCGCAGATGACCGAACTTCTCACCATATCTCTAAAGGATCACCCGTTTGAAATGCATTAGGCCAGAGACCCCTATGTGATAGGATTTGTATCTCTGGGACCTTTTACACTGTACAATCCTTAGTGTTAATTCATTTGTGTTCCACATACACTTTCAAAGTTACAGTTGTATAGAGCATCGCAGTCCCTCCCCCTTTCAGAACAACGAGTGGCCCAGGAAATGGTTCTCCATTCATTTTCACCATAGGCGATTCCAAAAGTATTTATTTAAAGACGGTTACGCCGCGGACAAAGCCAACTCGGATCGTGACAAATCATGACAATGAACACAATGTTTTGGGCCAATCAAATAATTTATAAGAAGAAAAACAAAACAAATAGTGTTGTCTCCTGCCTTTATTTTCTTCTTTCTAATGATTTGATCGGCCCAAAATATTGTGTTCATTGTCATGATTTGTCACAATCCGAGTTGGCTTTGTCCGCGGCGTAACCGTCTTTAAATAAATACTTAAAGAAAATCCTATGGGAGAAATGCATTGCATTTCATTTCCTGGGCCACTCGTCGTTCTGAAAGGGGGAGGGACTGCGACGCTCTATTGTACCTTGGGGGTTCCGTATCTCGATGTCAGGTGCTGGGCCACTCAGAGCCACAGTGACCTCCTTGAGGCTAGGGTCAAAGGGCAACTTCCAGGTCTTGCTAACCCCACTGGGGTGATCGGTAGACAGCAGGTGGACCTTAGATGACTGAACTGCCTCCTCCACCCACTTCAGGACCTGACAATCACACCAACGGACAAGAACATGAGAACTCTGGGAGAAATGCAGCGAGAAATACACATGCATGCACGTACACACATACGTACACACAGAGACACGCACACCACATAAACACACATACCACTCCCCACAGCTGCATGCAAGGTCATCCCCTCAACATGTGCAGGACCGCTAGCAGGAAGTGACTGAGATTCCCCCTGTGCCCTGCCCCACGACCCCCAGAGTCCCAGAGGAGTCCCTGACAGCTCCTGTGTGGGACCCAGGGCATACTGCTCCTGTGTGGGACCCAGGGCACACAGCTCCTGTGTGGGACCCAGGGCATACAGCTCCTGTGTGGGACCCAGGGCATACAGCTCCTGTGTGGGACCCAGGGCACACAGCTCCTGTGTGGGACCCAGGGCATACAGCTCCTGTGTGGAACCCAGGGCATACAGCTCCTGTGTGGGACCCAGGACATACAGCTCCTGTGTGGGACCCAGGGCATACAGCTCCTGTGTGGGACCCAGGGCATACAGCTCCTGTGTGGGACCCAGGACATACAGCTCCTGTGTGGGACCCAGGGCATACGGCTCCTGTGTGGGACCCAGGGCATACAGCTCCTGTGTGGGACCCAGGGCATACAGCTCCTGTGTGGGACCCAGGACATACAGCTCCTGTGTGGGACCCAGGGCATACAGCTCCTGTGTGGGACCCAGGGCATACAGCTCCTGTGTGGGACCCAGGGCACACAGCTCCTGTGTGGGACCCAGGACATACAGCTCCTGTGTGGGACCCAGGGCATACAGCTCCTGTGTGGGACCCAGGGCATACAGCTCCTGTGTGGAACCCAGGGCATACAGCTCCTGTGTGGGACCCAGGGCATACAGCTCCTGTGTGGGACCCAGGGCATACAGCTCCTGTGTGGGACCCAGGGCATACAGCTCCTGACACTCTTTACCAATTGTTAAGGGTGAAGACATGTGTGAAATAGTAGTCATAAAATACAGTGAACACCAAATATAAAGAAAACAAAAGCTGGGGCAGATTTTTAGGAGAAATAAAGTAATGACTACAAGTTGAGTTGTTGCGGTGCCTTAATGCTGGTCTATGCATTAAGCCGACACCATGGTATGTGATGATAGCTCATTTGCACTAAATCTTGGTCACGTTGAATGATTTTGATTTGAATGATGTTTTTAAGTTGATGTTGCAATGTATAATGTTACAGTTTAAACGTGTTTTACTATATTGTGGCTGCACTTTAACAATTTATTAAAATTATTGTCATTTACTGTATACCTAGATATTTATAACACACTGGTATCAAATCGGTATGGTATGGACAAGTAAGTTCAGGTATTGTAATTCAGTCAGGACATCTCAAGAATGGATGGAATATAATTATATTTATTGAATATAAAATGAGCAATATATTTATTATGGTTTGGCAATTAATTGGATTTGCTTTAATTAGGTACTGAGATCAAGCGATCAATCAGTCCCAACCATAGGGTCTCCGAATCCCCCATACCTAAACAGCAGATCCAAAACAACTGGTGGTGTGGAGGAGGGTGAGCAGCAAAAGTTTAAGCAGGCAGCAGCAGCAAGTAAGCAAGCAGATTGAGCAGTGCAAATGTCCAATTTAAATAGCCGGAATGAAAATGGGATGAGTGTGTGATTGGATGAAGTGAATCATGTGAATGAGAACGTGATGTTGAGGCGGCCCAATTAATGGCCGCCTGACTGACTGAACTTGCTCTGCGCATGTCTGTGACAGACGCGATGCTCATTTGGTCTGTTTCATGTAATCAATTCCCAACAGATCTCCAAACCTGTTGTTTTGGGGAGCACTGGTTTCAGTTCATTCAACCTCCTCTTGTGTGTTGGCTAGTGAGATGCACTCTAGGAGACATTTATACTTCAAAGCGCAACAGTATTGCGCACAGAGAACAGCTGATATACAAGCTCACATCGCATTGCGGATGCGACTGTTGTCAGTGTAGAGGTCTGCGTGTGCGACACCATCGCGGGACGATTGCATAAATTATACTTGATGGGTTGCAGGTGCACGTGCAGCCATGGACCTCCCGCTCTTATGACAGCGACTGGAGGTGTGGTTTTGAGGACAACTGATTTGAATTGCTATTATTCTTAATCTTCACACACAACAAAAACCAAGGATTATATATTTCAAGGGCGAGAGATCACAATATAAATCCTAATCATTCTTCCTCCACACTGGGAGAAAAACAGCATCTGAAAGTTTGATGGTGAATTTTTTACACGTGAGTGCAGTTAGAACTTTTCCATTGCATCTTATGAGAGGCAGGGTTCTTCTGCTGCCGGTATGCGCGCGCATGCTGTTGCTTATCAGTGTGACGTCGTCTGTTAAGGCGTCTATTGGGAAGGGGGGAAATGTATTGGAACATCTCCAAGTGAGAGAATACAATAAAGGCATGCAAATTCCTAATGATTTTGTACATTTCAATAACTCTCCCTCATGCAAAACTCTCTTCTAGGCGGATGTCCACTCTTCATCGTATTTTATTCACTCTACGTCAAATCCCTATGATGAAAATAGCCTATCAACAAGCTCACAATGAGATGCAACTATATATTAAGTTCAATTATGGTGCTGCAATTGTGTAATCAATTATCCCTTTCCCAAAACAGGCTTCTCTTTCTTCAAGTCAGACCACGGGGTCATGGGGGCCAGTTTGGAAGCTCAGGAGGACAACAATGCTGTTTTATTACTCCACTGTGTGTGTGTGTGTGTGTGTGTGTGTGTGTGTGTGTGTGTGTGTGTGTGTGTGTGTGTGTGTGTGTGTGTGTGTGTGTGTGTGTGTGTGTGTGTGTGTGCGTGCGCGTGTGCGTGCACATTTATTTATTTATTAATTGATGAAGGCAGATGCAGGCACTAACTTTATTCACTTTATAGAATTTCTTCTTGTAGTATCACATGGCCTCAACAAACGGCCACATCATCTAATCCAAAAGAGTTGATTTGCATCTCTTGGAAAGTCTATGCAGCAATGTGTTTTTTAAGAGCTACGCATCAATCAATTCACAGCGCCCTTCCCAGCGAGGTCCAGAGAAACATGATCAGGAGTCCAGGCTTGGACCTGGTGAGGTTCAGGACATGAAAAGTTGTAAACCCTTCTACTTTGCTTTATTTACATGGCTTAAGGGCAAAACCTAGGCCAAACTGTAGTGGTTGAACCCACCCGTGACCAAAGCACATCTGAAGCTGGAAAGTTTTCTTTCTGGACTTTCTGGAACTAGAGAGCGAGAACCAGCGCTGCCGTGTGTACAATGTAGAAAACAGCTGATCGCTTTGTCAGCTAGACAGCTCACGGACCCTTTAACAACAACCTGGGGACCACGGCTGGAAAGGACAAGTAATACTTTCGAGAATAGAATAGATCTTGAATTCCAGAGCCAAGTGAATAGAATAGAATAGAATAGAATAGAATAGAATAGAATAGAATAGAATAGAATAGAATAGAATAGAATAGAATAGAATTTTAATTCTAGATCCAAATAGACTGCCTTTTACCTCATAGACTTGTTTCTTGTCAAGGTGGAAGACCTGTCCAGAGCTGGTGGAGGCAATCTCCTCGTAGGCTTTGTAGCCAATATGAGCCCGATCATCACAGTCCCCTGTAAGCACAAACACCACCTATATACACGCACACAAACACACGTTACAGCATGCATGGACGGCAAAGCATCGTTACATACAGTATACAGCTGTCTTGTCAGACACAGGACAGCAGACATAAATCATGGATAAAGGAAACAACGCCTCCTCCAAATTGAGCAGCTTCCTATAATGGCTGAAACTGAGCAGTACCTCGCTAACTGCTTGGCTCTCCTTTTGGAAAGGCCGGCCATTTGTAAGCCCCTCACAACAAACTTATGCACATGTCCTAGGCTGCCAAAGATAAAAAGTAAAAATGTACATCTGTAGCCTAGCTGTGAGATGGTCTGACACTAGCTGCTGATACTTTGGTTAGAAAGGCTTCTTCCAGGCTGTAGTCACACACACACACACACACACACACACACACACACACACACACACACACACACACACACAGAGAAAGAGAGAGAGAGAGAGAGAGAGAGAGAGAGAGAAGAGATATCTTCACCAACTGTCATTAATCATATTGTCTCTGAGTTCACATTTAATAGCAGAACTGATTGTCTGCACCTGTGACTGTTTTTGCTGGATGAGCTGTAGGACTTCGTGGGTCAGCTTGTAGTCTTTGGATCGGGCATCTGTGAAGACGTAGATGAAGGACCCCGGCAGGGAGATCTCCAAAGCAATCTTAATGGCACCGATGCTCATCTCTGGACAGTCCCCTCCTCCCTGACAATGAAACATAAATAAACTAAATGTAAATTAAATAATATTAACATTCAAATATTATACTAACATTATCATGTTGATCTTGAAAATGAGTACACTCAAATGTTGTATTATTTTGACACTTTAACACATTGTATTACTTATAGTTTTGTTAATGGGTCATGAGATTACAGCTGAGCTATTAAATCTCATATGCTACAAGTGTGTTTGAATGATGATATTAGCTGATTTAAAACAGCACAGCTGTACCATTAAAAACAAACAAAAAAAGCCTGGGGGCTTGTTTCCATTGTGCCCCCCATTCCTTCTCCCTGTGGGGTGGGGGGGGGGGGGGGTGCATTGCAGCATTCCAGCAGGCACGTGCCAGGTCTGTCTAAATTGGATGGCTATAGCTAACTATACTTCACTGACACATCTGGAATGGAGTGATCCATGTTTCCAGGCCAGGGAGATGGAATGTGTAGACAGAGAATGACCCTGTCTATCCTGCTTCCAACATGTCCCCTCTGGCCCAAAATCATCCTCGCCCTTCTCCCATTGTCCCAGTAATAGCACCTTGACTCAATTAACCCCCCCACCTCCCTTTCAAACACCCCTTGAGCTCTTCTGTTCCCACCAAATAATAATTCAGTCAGGAAGACTCATGTCATAAATAGATTTAGGCATTTATTGCAACAAATGGAATAAAGTTCAACTTGGTTTTGTGATAATAATGGCTCCCCTCTTAAGATGTTCCTTAATTTTAGCTAAGCAGCATGCTAAGCCAAATCAGGAGTAGAAAGAGTAGAAAATCGTGGCTGATTTGGTAACAATCATCAGAGCTGTCTGTGATTGGCCTGTAGAAAAGCGTGGCTGATTGAAAAAAATCATCAAACTGACAGTTGATTACAGCCAGGGCCGGATTTTCCCTCCCAAGGGCCCCCAGGCTAGACAACATTTCAGGGCCCCCTTGGGCTGCGCGGTGCATTTGTGCGTTGCATTTGCATGGAAAAACATTGCCGTAATTTCGCTGTACTTTTGGGGTACCGAGCCCCCCCAAAAAAGAAAGGCAGGCAGGCAGACAGACAGACTAGTCGCTGAATGCAGGCTGCCATGCACAGCGACATTGGCAGGGGTTTCCACAGCTACCCCACAACACAGCATCACTGTCTGCAGTGAAGACAGCAGAGCAGAAGCTCTCAAAGTTTTAACCATAATACTAAATGTACAATAACTAAACATAAATCTCACTTGAATTGGATTGCAATATTATTAATTTTTGGAGGACCCCCCCTGTCGGTGGCCCCCAGGCTGTAGCCCAACCTAGCCCGAAGGTAAGTCCGCCTCTGATTACAGCTGAGGCATGTATGACTCCTATGTGCCCCGCATGAACTAACACGATGCTTCATGGATTTCTTCTGTAGTTCAGTGGTTATATTAGTGTGGCTTATTTATATTTCAGTCATGAACATGAGCAATACATTTATTTGGTTTGGTGATGAATGGATCTGCTTTTAGGTACCAAATAGGCCAAATAAAGGTCCCAAACTGGTCCACACTGTATATTGTTGTAATAACTATTAACTCACTACTATATTTAGGCAGCATATCATATCGGACATTTGCATTGTAAGATGGCCCTAAGACTCCATGCTGGGTTGTGTGTAAGCCTTGTAGAGGCAGTGAGCAGCAGGGACATAGCTGACCATTTGGTTGCCCTACTCGTAGGATATTTGTGGGGGATCGGCATGGCACTTTTTGTTGCCCCCCTCGGCGTGTAGCCCTACGTGCAGTGCGTATACGTAGCGACGGCACTGGTGATCGGCCACGAGGTGAGGAGAGGATACGTTGGCGTGAGGGGAATGAGGAGAAACAGGAACACCATGAGAGGTACAATATTACACACAACAACACATGCTCACGCCAAACGAACAGCAGCATGTGCCAACGATGCACGAGCACTTGCCAAAGGCTCCACAGGGCAGAACTCCAAATGCTGTGTTCCGTGTACTGTAAATGTCTCTCTACCTCCCTCTCTCACTGTCTTGCTGGTCCTTAGATGTCTCTGGTGCATTCCAGTTTTAATCTTTTTTTTTGTTGCTTAAGTGCAATACAAGATGATGAGCATTCCTTTGCAACTTCCTGCCTCTCTTCAGGCAGTGCCACAAAAATGTGAACTTGGAAAGACCCTGTTTGGTCCTTTAATCCCATTGTAATGTTTTTGTTTATACATGTGTTTGTAACGGCCATTGGAACATGAAAATGAACACAGGTTGCTGGAGGGTTAAGTAGCCACAACAGCCAAAGCTACTCTATAAGATGGTTTAACGCATAGGTTGTTAAAATTGTGAAGTATTTTAAGATGCCACATTTTGTTTCTAGAGCCTGGAGTAGAAGACAATCGCAGTTTTTCAGGTTCATGTGAGGTAAATGTTGTATTTTAAGTTATATTTATGTAATCTGCCATGTACAGTGTTTAAAAGGATCCCTGGCTAATAAGACAAATATGCCTTAAAACACTATACTTGCCCTCTATAACTATTTTTTTTAAATAAAAACACATAAATATTTTATTTCTTTCATAAATAGAGAATATTTCACTCAATAGGGACTGCTCCTGTCGCAAGTTTGATCATAGTTTGTGAATGTCGGTTCAATGTCTATGTCAAATGAAATGTAAAACCGTATGGGCTGGGCTTACTTGGAAGCATGACACTTTAATAAAGAAAAATCATCATCATATAGGTTGGATAAAAAATGATGATACATAAAGGTTTACTCAAACTGTTCTGAATGAAGTCATGTGTGATTAGCTCATGTTGAAGAATGCAACAAAAGTGTACCTGTATGGGCAACCTGGTTCTAACATATGGCTATTTTTGCATTTATACTTTGATCATCCTATCGTGTTATGGCATCTTATTCTACCTTAATAAATGATAATAATTAGACATTTGATTCCACAGGGTAAATTCATTCAATTTAGCTTCACCCAGCTGATTACTGCTCAAGTGGTCAGATACGAGCGCAGGGGGAAGCAGTTAAATGTCTTTCTCAGGGACACCTCAACACATTGCAGGGGCTGCGAATCGAACCAAGGACATCCTGTTTCCTAGGCAGGCTCTTTTTGACCGTTACTCCTATGCACATGCCTTGTGTGTATGCGTGTCTGTCCGTATGAGCACGGATTCGATGACTTTGTTTGGCTGAGCACGATGATGTATAATGATGATGTATGATGAAAAAGAGCGCTACTCACCTCACACAAGTGTGATTTAGTCATCATTAAAGTTACACGCTACAGTTTGAAACCTATTCATTTTGACATTTGTAAAGTGTACAACCCACCTGGACATACAACTCTCTCAGCTCATACTGGAACTTCTTTGGGTCTGTTGTGATGGTAACAGGTCCGATCTCTGCAGAGAAAGAATAAAGAGACTGTGATTAAACGTGCCTCGGGCAAAAGTCTCTAACAGGGTGAATGAAGTATATTCATTGTCAGAATTCCTCGCCCTGGCCAAATATTAATGCCGGCAAATGCTTACAGATGTTTGAGTTAAAATGTCACAGTTTAAACTGGACTGTCATGAACTTCGAGAATGAGAGAGAAATAACAAGATTTAGCAGGTTGGACAAAAAAAGATAGAAACTAGAAAAAGTGCCCTTCTGGGCACAGGTCTCCACCAGGTTATCCACAGATCCATGCAGTTCGAGGTAAAACACTTTTCGGCCAGTTATAGCGCCACCTTGAGGCTGAGTTGAAATTGTTCATGTGGCATTTCGTCCTCGGCCTAGTGGGAATGTGCGTGCACAATTTCACGGAAATCACGCGATGTGTTCATGATTTGCAGCATTTTGTTTGAAACTGAGCACTCCTGTGAACTTTGGAAGCCAATCTTAACCAATCAGGATGGAGTCTGAGAAATCTGAAAGACCCGTTTCGTTGAATGGCTCTAGAGAGACTGTGTACCAATTTGCGTGATGTTTGGACAAAATCTGTAGGTGTACTGTGCAAAAACTTGTTTTGCACAAAGCGGCCTCCTGGTGGCGCTATAACAGGCCGTTCTGGAAAGTTTGGGGCAGAGGTTCATCGTTGGCATCCAGGGAGTGTGTGTGCAAAATTTGGCATCGACCAGGTTAACGGTGGCCGAGATTAGCTGTTCACGGACACACGGACGGACACACACACGGACGGACGGACGGACGGACGGACACACGGACGGACGAAGTGCAAAACATACTCTCCCCACATGCCTTCGGCCTGGTGGAGACAATGAAAGAATGGGTCAGAATCAGGATTGGATGTACCATGCTGCTCACACATTTCCAGTGTGATAACCAAAGAATGCATTGAGCTAGATGACACATCCACAACCATCACTAAAGTAGGACAAATTACAAAATATCATCTTTTTCACAGAATGGTTACCAAGCAGTTAATCAATGTTTATTCAGTTAACAGAGATTGAAACCATTCCGTGAGTGTGTCATAACTGATGATAAACTCCCTTCCCCTCCTTCGTTGTCAGCTGTTCTGCGGCTAAGGAGAAAATACCTTTCAACTCAGGTATTTTCTTGTGTCATTGTCTGCCCTAGGTTTGGAGAGGCCATCTTTAGCCAAGTCGTAAAAAGCACCAGGAGCTCTTCAACCACAGACTGGAGTGACATCATGGCCTCTGCTCTGTACATTGGCCAGCGTTGGTAGTCACTGACGTTTTCTCAGCTTACTTTGTTCTGTCTGTTAATGAGCTGCTAATTCCCCATGAGACTAAAACTGGGTGACTTCAGCCACTGCAGCTGTGCTGTGGAATGAACATGATGAGGGGCTACAGCAGGCACACACATGCGTGCACGTGCACACACATACGCAGAAATACCCAAACACACACAGACACGCACACTCGCAAACGCACTCACAGTTTTCTGCAGATGCAAGCAGATTGGAAAACAAGGGGTCTCTTGTTGGAGTTAGGGTAATTACAAAGGCTCCCTGACGTTTGAAAAAGGATATGGAGGTGCCTTACCACAGCATTTCTTAAACTTTATCAGGCGGGGCTGAAATGAGACCTTTAGTCTTGCGCTGGAACCCAGGTGCATTAAATATACTATTGCTCTTATCACATTGTCTACTCTCTCCATCTAACATTTTAACCTTTATGTGAACCTGGCATCAACCATGCTGTTGAAGCTGAACCATGTGTCTTGGCAATAGAAAGACACGAGGAAAATGTAACCAGTTAGCAATCATCATTTTCTTTATCATTTATTTGTACCCAAGCAAGCCAACTACAAAACGATGTCACAACTCCTTTTGAATTGCCCAAACAAACACTTTCAGTTCCTCTAATAATGTAGATACAGCAGTGAGAGATCTTTTTCCAAGTGACCCAGAATTTGGCAGCCTTGTAAACCCTTGAGTTGGAGAGAGGAACATTTATGGCAATCAAAAGACACTTTTTAAAACTAACATGGAAATGTATTTGGCTGTAGTGAACGGAACATAGATTTCAAGTTAAACTTTTCAGAGATGGAAAAGCTGACAGGCCTTTCCTTATGGGAGAGTTTCCCAGGACTCTTGTGAGTACCAAATGCTTCGGACCATCTGTGCAGAGTGCATTGGTGCCCCAAACCACAACCACCCAATTTGTACCAGCACTGTGGAAAACCATGCCTAATACCTGTGATCTCTTTGCACTTTGCAAGTATTTGTAACACTTGAAGCCCAAATAGATTGCCAGAATGCCACTAGAATAAATCCATCCATAGTCAGTGATAGAAGTTGATGGTGATGATGATTATGATGATGATGGGTTCCTGTCTCTGTCCATGCTTTGTCATCCTTTCCTCTGTTTTCATAAGGTCCTGCCATAAAATATATACTTTCTAATAAAGGTTAATCACCTTTGATTAGGCCACGTTAGTTCAAATAAACAAATGAGCAAATACATGAACAAATATCTGCCAGAACTTGAGTCTGTCTCTCTGTAGCCACGAAGGAATGGTTATAATTCTCCCTCATGGGACAACCGAGAACACAGTGTGACAAACAGGACAAACTTGAGTGAACTTGAGTCTGACCAGTGTTATTACAAACAAGGAATGATGACATAGTCATAAGGCGTGAAACAGGCACTGTCTCCGTTGTCCCCCTTTTTGTCTCCACCAGGCCGAAGGCTTGGGGAGAGAGTATGTTTTGCACTCCATCCGTCCGTCCGTGTGTGTGTCCGTCCGTCCGTCTGTGGACAACTAATCTCTGGCACCGTTAGCTTGATTGCAGCCAAAATCTTCACACACACTCCCTGGATGCCAGAGCTGAACATCTGCCCCAAACTTTTCACATGTGACTGTTACAGCGCCACCAGGAAGCCGATCTTTGCTTTCAGATTTTTCAAACTCCATCCTGATTGGCTAAGATTGGGTTCAAAGTGCTCCATTTGGAACAAAATGTCAAAAATCATGAACAAATTGTGTGATTTCCGTGAAATGTTGCACGCACATTCCCACTAGGCACAGGAAGAAATGCCACTTGAAATGTCTCACCTCAGCTTATGGTGGCACTATAACTGGCCGATTCGTGTTTTACCTATAACTGTACCGATCTGTGTAAAACTTTGTATGCACACTCCCTAGAGGCCAATGAAAAACCTTTGCCCTGTGTTTTTCACATTTTTCAATTCTACCTTTTGGAGCGCCACCAGGAGGCCAACTTATGTGCAAAACCTAGATCCAAATATCAATCCTGGTGGAGACCTGTGCCCTGAGGGGCACTTCTAGTTGTCTTTGTTCTCCCCCATATTATTATTATTATGATTTTAGTAACGTGGCTGGCTGGCATCGTACAGTGGCTGGCTGGCTGCGGGGCGGAAATCAGCCCTTTCGCGGTGCGTGTGTCATAGCTTAGGAGGCAGGCAATCATACTACACGATTGGCTGGCTGCATTTCTGGCAGCGTTTCAGAGTATGGGTCAGACTCCCATTGGCTTAGGTGGCGTTTGAAGGTATGGAGTCAGACTCCCATTGGCTTAGGCAGCATGACAATGATGATGACTGATGAAGACTAGGTCGCTTACATTTCATGAGCTTTCATTAGTCAGGTTTCACCTGACAAAAACAAACTTGTGTGAAGTGAGGGGTGCTCATTCCGGCCAATCACAAGTCACCCTTTGTCAGCCTTCTTCTGGTCCCTGACTGACTAACCAGCAGGCTCTTCTGCCTTGTTCCGCCATGGTTGAATTTGCTAAAACATAATTTTTGGAAAAAACAAAAAACAAACATGATATGTCCAGTCACCATGCTGCACCTGTGATGTTCCTTTTTACTGACACCAAGTTTCAAATAAGAATTGAATACACAGAATATCAATACAAAGCAACTGAAAAACCACTACCATTATTTAAATGGTAGTGGATGGAGAGAGAGGATTTTTGTCCAATCACGAAACGTCAACCAATGGGTGCGAAGAGGAGCAGAACCACAGACGGACAAAGATTGAATTGGCGTCTTCAATTATCTGCCCTCACTTTTTATCCTCAATATGTACTTTGCTCAGCCAATCAAATCATCGCTATGGGGTGATCAGCCAATCAAATCATTGCCAAAATTCACACGCACACACAGAGCATAGGAGGGGCTAGCACTAGCACCCTTCAAAAAACAAACAAAGAGAAAACATCAGCCATGAACAAAGATGAACAGTAATCTTCTCAGATGTTAAATGTCCTCATGTTTTCTGAATGTGCAAGCAGTGTAAGGTGTTGACTCTATCTGTAAACAATGAAAACAAATGGCTCAGGTTTCCACCTTCACATTCCCATCCCATTTGTCTGAGGTAATGCCGAGCAAATTAAAGTGCCTCTGTGAATAACGTGCATGCTTAACCACTAACAGAGAGGTTAATGGGATGAACTAACCAGGCAGCTCTCCGATCACAATCTCAATTTCGCCTCCTCTGGCTTTCAGGATCTAGCTAATTCCCTGCGAATCATTCGCACATTCACTGCCTTCCACTCCTGGCAAGTAGCAGTGACAGGGGGTTCCAATGGCTCATCCACTGTAAGTTCACAGGCATTAACGTCTTCTACCAAATCAGATTTCAGGTTTGGCAGCATTGCTCTGAGGTTTAAGAGTTTCCCAGGCTTTTGGGAGTCTGGGCAGGTCAATGCAGCCAATGATAAAAGCCACTGCAAACCAAACATTACCTGTGACAAAACGGTGACCCTGCAGCAGTATGGGAAGGGCAATGAATTATAAATTAAGCTTAATACGGAGCTGTCCCACTCTCACGCGCGAGCACACATATGCACACGCACACACGCGCACGCGCACGCGCACGCACACGCACACGCGCACACACACACACACACACACACACACACACACGTGCACACACCCGTGAGGGGTAGAGTTTATAGATTTATTCACACTTCAGTAAATGAGTTAATTTGGTTCCATTTCTATATTTTTTAATTAAGACAATTAAGACCACAAGCACTTTAGCTAACCAACAGCGTGGTTGTAGAGAGATTTACGAATCTACAGTACTAGAATGATTTAATGAACATTACTGCGTTATTGAAGCAGTTTACTATTTGAGCCAAATTATATGATATGATATAGTACTTTATTGTCAGTTCACACTGAAATTTGTCTTGCGACACAAAGCTACTCCCTTGAGGACTCGAGGGAGTGTGGTGCACTGCATCAACAGTCGGATAGGCAGTTGTCCAGACGATATACCCGTAGGCTATAGGAATCAATCCAACTGAGTTGTCCAATTGTTCCAAATGAAAGTAAACCGTTATGAGCTGAGGGCTATGTGTGTGTGTGCGTGCGTGCGTGCGTGCGTGCGTGTTAGAAATAACATATTTCATTAATCAAACATAAAAAAGATGTCATCAGTTATGGCAAGAGAAATATGGAATAATTAACCTAAAAATGTGCAATTCGATAAATTCAAAAATATGTTTTAAGATAATATTTGAAAAATATAAAACTTAATTATAAACCTTTTTTATAATTATTATTTTCACTATGTGAATCGACCGAATTTCTTTCTTTGTTATTTCTTTGTTTTGTTATTGTTTGTTTTTAGTATATTATAAGGATAAAAAGCATGCACTATACAACTTCAGCCTATACACCTTTTCGGTCCAAGCACTCTCTGTAAAGTTTGTTATGATTGACCTTGTATATGTATGATTTAAGACCGAAATAAACTATTCATCATTCATATTCATTCAAAGGGACACAGACAGGTGGGTACCACGAGTACAAGGTTTATTGCATAAGCAGGTGAGGCATGCATTCCCAATTTTCATTGTTCCCAAGTTGATTGGTGCCCAACGGGCATGCAGGTCTAGTAAAGGTTTTTATTCAAAATCAATTATTGATACATTTTTATAATATATTAAATTGTTCAGTTTGATTAACTGTTGCATGCCTACATGTTACAGCACTAACCAGAGGCTGTAACAGAGAGCTTTGTGTCATCTTGCTGACTCAGTTGAAAAGTTGCCAGGCTCAGAGAGGCTCTGCTATACCCTGACTGTCAGCCATGGGGGATAATTCACTTAATCAATCCCACTGAGAAAACATATGTGAAACTGTACAGTGTGTAATTAGTGGGCCTCTGTGAGTGTGCATACACACACACACACACACACACACACACACACACACACACACACACACACACACACACACACACACACGCAAGAGAATAATGTTTGTGTAACACCAACAAACCTTAACCTACACAGTCAACACAAACACACACACGTCATGCACACATAAATGTAGCATGTCAAGTACATGATGATGTACATCGTGTTCTGTAATTACCTCACGGTGAGTTGCTATTTTACTTTTAACAGTATGGAAACATGTGGTAAACACAGATCTCTAATCTAAAAGGGCAAAAGGTTCATTCAATAGGCGACGAACACCAGCTATAGAATACAGAACTTTCAGAACTTTTTCATCATCAGTACTTTGGTGAAATCCTAGTCTTCCTGTTTAGAGGTGGTATAATGAAACCGTGTACAGAACTGATCATAACAAAATGTGGGAATCAGAAATATTCCTACAGTTCCCATCTGTCTCTCTCGGGTGGTTCTTCTATTGTTCTCATAGCCCAGATGCCACAAACCAACCTCAAACAAACCAATCTCTTTCTGACAGTGAAGAGTCATATAATATCACTCCTCCGCTCTCTCTTCCCTGCTGAGAGTGGTTTGTCTGGGCTCCAAAGCTTGTCAATCGTGCAGGCATGTCTTGCTTCCTCTCCATCTTTTCCTTTTCTCTTTCTAGCACTTTTTGCTCTCAGTCACTCTCTCTCTCTCTCTCTCTCTCTCTCTCTCTCTCTGAGTGTCTGTCCCTCTCTCCATTTGACTTCAGCAACTGCTGACAAAATGACTGAGGTTTAGCCCAGGGCAACAGAACTGACAACAGGCTTGCTTTCCACTGTGATGGAAACTGATTCCTGAAAGCACCATCAGAGAGAACGACCGGGGGGGAGCAACCATCAGGCAGAAGACCTGGAATTGCATTGGTGCCTGACTGCCTTCCCTTTTTAGATTCCCTGAAAAAAGGCTTGGATGGGTCCTGGGCTGGCACCACAGAACCACAACCATAGACCTCTGGCATTTGTGCTCATGAACTAAATGAAGAGATACACACTCGCTCGCACGCACGCACTCACACACACACACACACACACACACACACACACACACACACACACGCACGCACGCACACACACACACACACTGCACGTACTTGCATACACATTGGCAATACCCCTCCACCCCAACAAACCCACTCAGAGTCAACCCAGTCCACACACCACACACACAGAAATGTAATCCCTGCCAGATGCATGGGCTGACAGGGAGTGTGTTCCAGAGACAGCAGCCATGAGCTCTATGCCAATCATCCATCTGACTGGATGATTTGCTGTTGGAGACACAACACAGAAGACACAATTAACCTGTGTGTCTAGGGTGGCGCGCATAACACATAACTGTCAATGATTAACCACTTAACCTTACATAACTTTGTTGACCAGTCCCCCAGGGGTCTAACTCTATACTTGGTCACGTCATTTTGCCCTCTACACCAAATCTCTTCGGTGAAAACAGAAATGTGTTTGTGGACATTTGTGCAAGTGTATATGTACTGTATGTGTATGTGTATGTGTATGTGTATGTGTATGTGTATGTGTATGTGTATGTGTGTGCGTGTGCGCGTGTGCGTGTGTGTGTGCATGTGCGTGTGCATGTGCATGTGCATGTGTGTGTGGGGGGGGGGGATACATGCCATTGCTTTCATGACTTGAGTGCATACATGTATAAATGTGTGCACATGATTCTATGTGTTTCATTGTATGTGTAGCCGGTGCTACGGTAACCTGCTGGCCCAACAGGATCTGCTCTCCGGGGCCTGCTAACACTTTCCGCTGTGCATGATGATCTGAATTGAAAGAAGTGTTCCTAGCTACCAGCGCTGACCTCACTCACAAGTTTGGGGACATTCTGTCGGCTCGGTGGTTTTTGATACAATCCATGTGCTAGTGGGTTTGAATCCAGCTCATGTTCTCTGTGTTGCATTCTCTCCTGCTTGGCTCCATCTCCCCGTCACTCCCCATTGTACACTAATCAGTGAAGAGCTGCGCAAGAAATATTTTATAACAACAAGGGACTCAGTAAATCGTTCTTTTGTCAGTTTTTCGAGTACAATAGAACTTGATTTTGTGTATTGGTGAATGTGTTGTATGTACAGTAGTGTGGTTGTTTAAGAACTTGTCTGTGAAAGCGTAGACAAATAACAATGTAATTGGAGATGCCACTTGCCTGTACTATTATGATAGAACAGAGCCTTGGTTCTCACAATTTTTACGTTGGGGGAAAGTTATTCGTGTTGACAGGTGGAAACCCTAAGCAATATGAATGACTTATGTGAGTTCTGACTGAACTTCCTTCTAGCACTGTGATCAATATAACAAACATTCTATCAAACAAATAAAACCGACAAGTAAATGTATTACACAATATAATTAGATTTTACAGGACAAACCAGACGTATCATTCCCAGGAAACAATGGTTGGAGTTGTATACAAGACTCTTTGCCAAAGTTATGACATATCTTACTGTACTGTAGGCTACTTATGTGCCAATGTAGCCCATATGTGTGTGATTATCATTTGGTGCTGTTCAGCATCATTCAGAAATCATGAATGCATAATAGTAGATAATGGCTAGGGAGTGAATGATGACTTCAGCTTGTTACCACATATTATTTGTTGATGCCCCATTTATGTCTGGTCTGGTGGGAGCTGGGGTCCGGGCCGGTGACAACTGCCAGCCCAGAATAGCAGTCTTTTGTTGAGTTGGACAAGCATATAAACAAAGTCAGATGTTGGCAGTGAGACGCTTTGGTCTAATTCTCACCGCAAGTCCAATAGGAGCATGTATGATGTATGTATGTGGATTTGTGAATTTCTATGAGGAAGTTGTCCTTAGTTCAGAATGGAATGGTCCGTGTGTGGTCCGTTGACTGCAGAGATTGAATGTCCAAATGCCAGTCCCGAAACAAAGATACAGGCAAGAGGCGATTAACACTTAAAACCTATACTTAGTTGACCAGATTCCCAAAAGATCTATACCAGGCACCCTCCTGTTTTCGCTACACACAAAATATCTTCGGCCAAATAGCAGATCAGATCGGCTATTTTCGCTGAATTGTAAGCCCCAAAATAGGGATGCTAAGTTATTAAAGGTCTGGTGACTGGTTTTCTGAGCTCAATTGCACCCAAAAAACCTGAACATTCAGTAGATTTTCTGTGGTCTGGGATTTTCTGAAAAATTGGGCTCAAACAAGTGCTCTGATATGTAACAGTCCACAAATCCCATATATGACATAACAATTTGCCAGCACTGTTGAGGGATTTTGCCTCTTTTCATTGCAGCTCAAACGGCTTCAGAACACACAGAGAAAACCCCAGACCACAGGAAATCCACTGAATGTTCAAAGTTCAGGTTGTTTGGGTGTAATTGAGATCATAAAACCTAAAATAAAAAATGAAAATAAATGAAAATGAATATCATGAAACCTTTAACGTATCAAAGTCACTGAGTGCCAATTTACAGAAATCTAGTGGTGTGCAATATGCACATGCAGACAACCTCCGACAAATATTTTGGCAAGGAGAGAACAAAGGCATGACGAATATGAGTTTTAGCAGATTACATTACAGATAAGCACTAAAGAGAGAAATGGGCAACTCCTGTGTGTGGAGTTATATAATGGACATTTGACCTTTGGGATGTGCCAGCCGGACACTTGCAGCCTGTCTAGAAAGGGTAAACAACAGACACATGCAGCTGGAACACATCTGGGTTTTGGAGGATATACTAGCAAGTACGGTGTGCTGTGTGTGTGTGTGTGTGTGTGTGTGTGTGTGTGTGTGTGTGTGTGTGTGTGTGTGTGTGTGTGTGTGTGTGTGTGTGTGTGTGTGTGTGTGTGTGTGTGTGTGTGTGTGTGTGTGTGTGTGTGTGTGTGTGTGTGAGTGTGCGTGTGTCTGACTCTATAGGGCTCCATTTTCGTCAGCGCTAAACCCCTTATCCCTAAACTTCTTTGCCTTTTTTTACTATTTTTTTGCCGTCAGAGGCACTAAATCCGTAATTTGGGGATTTAGCATTGTGGTTTGGGCGTTACAATATTTAAACCAATCAGGGTGCCACATGCCATTGCCTTTAAGAAATCCATTAATGTATCCATTACCCATTAGGCCCAGTGATACTGTATCTTGCCTTACACTATGGCCCATGTAAGAGCGACGTGTTGCTGCCTTGGAATACATTTAGATTTGATACAGAGGGTTGTTTTGTGTGTCCAGTAGCTCCTCTATCATCCACTCTGCGACAAACACAGTGTAACTCACAATTAAGCAGGGACTTTTTGGAGAATTAAGACAGAACGAGACCTCTGAGCTGTGAATGTTCTGCAACATTGTGCATCGAGGCAGCTCCAACTCAGACGGATTCGCATTGCGGGTGGTTTGAGGAGGCGCTTTCGCTGTCCCTAATCTGTGTGGGCAAGATAGCAATTATAGAGAAAGCGCATCAACACACCTATACACACCTCCACCCGCAAATATAGGAGTCGGCATCATGTATAGTGGGTTGTGTGGCTGCAAGATACCATTTACAGATAGTGGAAGCTCCTAAATGCGTAATTCACGGATTGTGGTTAATGCTGGTGGGTAAGGCATCGCATAGGATTAGGGATGTGCCGATGAGACATTTTGGTCGATATCGATATCCGATATAATTCATTGCTGTTATGATCGATAACCGATATTACCGATGCCAATATGATCTCATTCAGAAATTTTAAAATTAAAATAATTTTGTCCATTCTGAAAAATACATGTAACACTTTATCTGCACTGCAGGCTTAGGCAAGTCAGATTTAACTTTAATACCTTATATTTATAATTGTGAGGTGGTAGATCTGTTCAAGCTGTTACTTTGGGCTTGTTTATCTGTAAAGACAATCGGACCGATTAATAATCAGACTGATGCCAAAAATCAACTAAAATCGGCAGATACCGATGTGTTTGCCCACTTTGCCGATTAATCTCCCATCACTACATAGGATAGAGCTGTATATCTAAATAATGATGCAGTGTTTCAGACAGATCCAAGTCCCTTTGGCTTTGATTATGATTTTTTTTGTTAAATACTATAAAATATGTGTCAGAGGAGGCAGATGGAAGAATGTCTTTAGCCTACTGGCAGTGTGAATCTGGCGCTGATCAGTTCAGCATTTTGCGAGAGTATCTCCAGACAAACAGACCCTCAGACGTATAGACGGCTAGCCTCCAACAGAGCTGCACCGTAAAGAATGCCCTAAATATAATGCTTTATAAATGTGTTGCTATCGCTAAACAGACATGGTAAAGCAGTAGAATTATACGAGCATGAAAATGTATAAATCACAAGAGAGATGAATAATAACATTCATCGAGGCATTTACTTTGATCTGACCTGTGACCTCTATTTATCTCCGGTGGTCAGAAAAAAAGAAAACACAGTTTGTCCACCTCTATAAATCTGTGTAAAAATATGGACCCTTACAAGTACATTTTGCTATGTACTGTATTCATTCCTGACAGCTGCTTCACTTGACCCGTTTCTGTCTCCTGCAAAATAACAATAGATTGATAGTGAGGTTTATAGTTCAAGTCGTAAAGCATTGTCTAAGTAGGCTAAACTCCACCTGTGAAAAATGCGGAAAAACAAAAACAAGCAGATCATGGCCATCAATCCAGTATACTTACAGTGACAGCTTTATGATCGTTAAAAAAACATTTTACTAAACCCAGACATCATCCAAATCTATCCCAGTCCCTGAGAGCTGTGTGGCATAATTTCCCCTTCGACCATAAAGCATAACAGGAGAGGAAGGTAAGACAGGTGCTCGTTACTTTGCCCTGACAACATAGTCAGGGATGAGAGAGTGGATGTGGAAGAGGACAAAAATAAATAAGTAATGAGAGGAGGGGAGATGTGCTGCTGTGGCCTTGCAAGGAATCTCTGTGTCTGTGTTGTTAAGTTTCTGAAAGCCTTCTATTGCCTAGTATTGGCTATTGGGTACAAAAGTCAAATAAAAGTCAAATATTGGCCAATATGTTTGCCAAACCGATATATTGGTCAGGCTCAAAATCTGGCACAGGCAGCAAACACACAAATGAGCATGATGTTTCAACATGTGGACTCCATTTTGGAGACAAAGTCTTGCCTAATAGCTGGTTCTGTTCTGTCATGCACTCTCAAGAAACAACAACAAACAATGGCAATCTGCATTTGAATTACAGTTTCAAAAGAAAGAATTGACATGAATGCATTTAACTTCATGTATAAAGATATACAAAACATCTCAAGCGTGCCTGTATCCTTTTACAGCAGAAAGAAACCACAACTTTCAGGGGGCACGTGGCAAAGGCGGTAGTGCTGTCGCCTCACAGCTAGAAAGTCCTGGGTTCTCTCCTCCGCGTCAACCCCGAGGTGGGGTTGGCGAAAGGGCCCTTCTGTGTGGAGTTTGCATGTTCTCCCCATGTCCCCTATAGGGTAGGTAAGTACCCTCACAAAAACATGCAGTAATCCTGGTCTCTAAACTACCTAGCCAGCCGGGGTGCCTGATGGAGGGGAAAGGAACTGGTTGGAATAACGTGTTCAGCGGACTGTCAATCCGCTGCCCTCCCAGGTTGGAGGAAGTGTAGCGCCCAGGATTACATTAGATAATTGACACTGGGTGAAAAAAATGGGTTGAAAAAAACGTGGGAAAAGAATTATAGGGAAAAAGAAAAGAAAAACCACAACTTTCTACAGTACTGCATCTGTGAAAATGGGGTAAAGTCCTACAGTATGTTTGCCTTTTTTCCTGAAAATCTACAGGTGGCATGATTTAACACCTGAAGCAAAGTGTAATAAGCTTGAAATTTGAAATTGCTGTACAGCCAAAAAATCTTGATTTCCCTGGCCACACACTGTGTGGTAGGCATCTATTCGGGTTTAGTATGTGCATTTCTTTTGGCTTGGCTGAATAAATTCTAATGGGGCTGGGAAAGCTCAGCATATCAGCACTTTTGACCACACACACACGCGCACAAATGCATGCAGGCATGCACACACACACACACACACACACACACACACACACACACACACACACACACACACACACACACACACACACACACACACACACACACATGCACACACAGCAAATTTAGACTGTTCTCTCAGCTGTGGAACCGCAGAGAATGTCTTGTTCTATAGGTTTGCCCTCTTTACCATCCTGATACACAATACCCTAACCCAACACGATTTCCAGAGTGGCAGAGGGCAGAGGTCACTGACAGGCTTTAACTGTGAGATTCCCTCCCAACACTGAGCTCCACTGTTGCTTCACCTCCACTCCCCCTATCCTCCTGTGCTCCCACTTTTTCTGCCCCCCCCTCACACACACACACACACACACACACACACGCCTACTGGTCCAGACGCTGACATGACGGCCAAGAGCGGGATTTTGCAACGTTTCAGGAAATGTTTCAGCAGTGCACAGCAGGAGCGAGGGAAGACAAAAAGAGAAACAGTGCGTGAGAAAGTGCGTGAGAGAGAAAGACAGAGAGAGAGAGAGAGAGAGAGAGAGAAGAATGGGATATGTACAATGTTTCATCTTTAACTGAAACAACATGCCAACAGACTCTAGGGAGAGGGGGTGCACAGTCAACTCCAGGCTCTATTTTCGTCCATGCTAAACCCCTTATCACTAAACTACTTTGCCTTTTTTTACTATTATACATACATTACACATTATACATTAGGCTATACATATACATTTTTGAATAGTTAAAATTGCTAATCTACAAGTTCACAATGTGTCGATGTAGATCGACACATTTTTTTGGATGTACAGCAATTTCAACTATTCAAAACTTATTTTCAAAAGAGTAAAAAAGTTGTTTAGGAATAAGGGGTTTAGAAAATACGAAAATAGAGCCTGACAGTCTGTTTGGTTACATTCATTTTGTACACTCTGTGTTACAAATGGATAAATTAACACCGAGCATTTTACTGTGTGGACAGACAAACGCACAAATAATAAAATCAGAAGTGAAACCCCACATAGTCCAAGGAGCGGCTCAGCTGTTCCCACACACACACTCACACACACACACACCAAAACCACTCGAGCCTTTTAAAATGCCTGCCAAGAGGGGAGAAACCGCATCACACTGGCTTTTATGGCCCAAGTGAAAAGCGGCACTATACATGTCATTCTGCACACGCCAGCCCTGTTGCTGAAACCTTAACACATGCTTTGACTAAAATGTACACGAACATCGGACAAGGTAAAGAAAGAGAAATCCCTCTCTCAAAACACAGCCAACATGAGGTCACACCATACCAAACCATGGGAATGTTCAGTCATTCTAATGTGTTCCAAATGAGCACTCCAGATCCAAAAGCATAAGACAAAAAACACAATGAAAATCAAATGAATATGTGCAATAAACTCCTGTAACAAAAATAGGTTTCTTAACTACAAGTGTATGGACATAAATCTTTTGGGGATAATTTGACTATAAAAATTGTGATTTGAGGAAAGCCCTCATTGAGGGGGCCACAGTAAAGGTACTGGGGTTCCTGCTTATAATTATGTTTAATAAGGTACTTTTTATGCTGACTGGCAAAACTTACAGTATGTCTGCAGGTAGTATAGATGCAACAAAGAGCTGGAAGTAATTTTTACTAGTACTGTCACAGACAGCTGGGAAAGAATGCATAAAATACTGTACGTACCTGTATGTATGTATGTATGTATTTGGTTAAAATGGGTAGGGTTTAAAAAAAGGCAAAAGCTTGCTCTGCTGCACTGGCCTAAAAGTGGGTCCTTAAGAATTGCTTCAACTTCTAAAATGTATGTAGTATGTGTGTATGTATTTTAAAAGGGGGGCTTTTTTTTGCCCGCAATACCTTCATATATTTAAAAATAAGTCCAAAATAGGGTTACCAGTGAAGGGCAAACTGCCTATTCACTGGGGACTATGCAAGGCAGAGGCGTCCACCCCCCTGAGTCCAAGTTAAGCTAGACCGCATACCTAAGCAAGTAGGCTTAGGCTAGTGTATGTATTTGGTTAAAATGGGTAGGGTTTAAAAAAAGGCAAGAGTTTGCTCTGGTGCACTGGCCTAAAAGTGGGTTCTTCAAAACTGCTAAAACTTCTGAAATGTATGTATGTAGGTATGTATGTGTGTATGTATTTTAAAAGGGGGGGCTTTTTGGTAAAAATCCCTGCCCGCAATACCTTCATATATTTAAAATAAGTCCAAAATAGGGTTACCAGTGAAGGGCCAACTGCCTATTCACTGGGGACTATGCAAGGCAGAGGCGTCCACCCCCCTGAGTCCAAGTTTAAGCTAGACCGCATACCTAAACCATACTCTAAAACCCAATGGTAAAATGGATATAAAAAAGGACATTAATAAACCAACCTAAAACCAAACAGGAGTAAAAGTTCACAGCAAGGCCTGGATACCATTTATTTATTTTACATAAAAATGAACAGGAAGGGGATAAAAATCAACTTCTTTCATTAAGACCAGTGGGTGTTACAGTTTGTAATTTTTTTATCCATCTGTGTTCCATGAGTTTCCGCTGTCCACTGGTCCAACGGACTCCACATTCCAGACCTGAAATGATGAGGTTAGCGATAGGATGGGATTGAAAGTGTGTGTACAGAGTTGTGTGTATGTCTGCTCGTTGGATGTGATATAAGTGTTGTTTGAGGCGTGTTTCTAGTGTGTGTCCGGTTTCTCCTATGTAGTGTTTGTGACATTGTGTGCAGGTGATGATGTAGACTATATTGGGTGTGGTCAGAGACAGGGGTAAATTTAAATGAGGAAATTAATCGGATGAATTTAAAAAGTTTATATTATGAATTTCCGAAATGCATATAAATATTGATAAAAACTATAACTAAGGGTATCTTTTATATAATTTCAGTTAGTTTTAGTTAGTTTTGTGAACACACAATACAGTTTCAGTTAGTTATCGTTTTTAATTTATTTTTAGTTTTTATTTAGTTTCAGTTAACTAAAATGTTTTTTTAATTCTAGTTTTTGTTTTTTAGTTAGTTTTAGTTAACTATTATAACCTTGTTCTGGAAGAGATTTCTAACTGCCTGTAAACCAGTGGCTGTATATGTATGTTAGTGTAAAGGCTGTCAATGTCTATACATGTCCAAATGTATGTGTGTGGTGGCACGGCTATGGGCTTGATTTTTTCCAGGAAATCATATGTGTCTCTTAAATAACTGGCGTGTATGGTGGAGAGGGGGTTGAGGAAGTGGTCTATGTATTGTGCTATGTGGTAGTACTCACTGCTGCAGTCTGACACTATGAGTCTGCCGGGTGGCACCTCGAAGGGAATAGTCCATGTCTGGGGATCCTTATGGATTTTGGGTAGTAAATAGAAAATCCTACGTCTGGGGTTATCGGGTCCATAGAGGAAGTCGCGTTGTTTGGAGGTGATGTAGTTTTGGTGATAAAGTGTTGTAATTATTTGTCTGAGTTTGATCTGAGTCTGTGGTTGTATGCTGGCTGCTATGTGAGTGTAGTATCTAGTGTTGGATAGTTGTCTGTTGGCTTCATATGTGTATTGGAAATTATCTAAAATGACTATTTTTGAACCTTTATCAGCTGGTTTAATAACTATTTTTGTGTTGTTCCGCAGTGTTGTGTTGTGATACTGTAGCTTTTTTCTTTTTTGGCTTGACCCTGTCTTATAGCTGCTTGCAGCTACATTTATTTTTACGGTATTATATATTTTTAAATAGGGCTTAAGTGGTATTAGTCGCTCGAGTCGAGACAGACTCTTGGCTCACACAGTTTACTAATGCTTCCGCCATACAGTCTGTGTAACTGAAGTGATGAAATTGCAAATAAAACTACAGCCTCCCTTTCACTTCTGTAAATGCCCTCATCTAGATTGACAATTGACTGTCATTTAGTGCAGCTGCACTGATTAGTTCAGGTCGAGGTGCCCCCAATGCTGAGAGTTTTCTGCTCAGTCCAAAGAAAGGAGAGACAATGAAACACAGCAGAAACTGTCTGAGATGTGTATTTCTTAGATCTAATATGTTCACTTTACTACTTGATGAATATTTAAGTTGTGTGCGTCACTGACCCAAAAACCACACTTACGAACAGACAAAGATTATTGTGTCTTGCCAAACTACCATAATGTGCTGTTTAATTGTGCTGTGCTACCTTCAACAAAGACTGCATGTGCCTACGAGCAACCTCCATCCATGTCTCCTTGTGAATTCTTACCAATTCCCTGTGGCGAATACTAATCAAACGCAGCACGCGGAGCGGCGGAGTCAGTTCAGTCAGTCAACCTCAAGGGAGGTTCTTGCTTGCTCAAAGGCCCATACTATGCTCAAGGGGTTAACATGCTGCATTACTATGTGGGAGTATACGTGTGTGCAAGTCTCTCACGTCATTCGCTGATGCGGCAGTCAGCTGACTAAGTGGGCAGGCTACTTAAGCTCACTAGACTCCATGCTCTTCCTGCCTTCCTCTGCTCATGGTTCCCCGGTTGTATGTGATGTTTTCTCCCACCACCACCCCAGCACCACCGGTGGGCTCTGCTATCTATGCTCCCCATGGGGGGGTTATTGTATATCTATCTCCCTGCTCTTATGTTTTATGATGTTGCTTAATCATGCCGAGCAGGGAGAAATCCAGCAGAGCCGAACGCCAAGTCAAATATCATATGCACACTCATTACTCATTCTTCAATAAATATTGTTTAATCTATTCGTGAGTTGTCTGACTGAACTACCCTACCACTTAATACAGTCCTTACCCTCTCGAACAACTTCCGTTTTGTCTTTGCGGTTGTGAAGTACTGTAAATCGTACCGTAAACCAAATTAGTGAAAGCATATAGGCCTACAGCTTGCTGCTCCGCAGAAATAGAAATCCAAAAACACATTTTAAGGATATTTTCAAATATATTTTGGTGAACAGAAATGACAAATGACAGCTTCCGTTTGCAGCTTTCAGGAGGTTTAGTTACACTATCACACTATGTAACACTCGAAGATTGTGGGTAAGACTAAGTTAAACTGTACCACAATACCAGGTTGACTAATAAATTAAGTCACATTAAGAATAGAGGGTGCTAAAATGTTTGACTTTTTCAATTGTTATATTTCTTTAAAAAATGTACACTTTGCTTATCTCGAAGACAACCAAAGAAGCCAAAGCTGAATTCATTCATTTTAATCAAACTGTAATCCACTTCAGACAGAGGATTTAAGTAAATGTTCTTTTTCTCAGCTTGAAATCACTTCCAGACATGCATCATCCCTTCTTTAATTATGTACCCGTCCATTCTACTCATCTCATACTGCCGTCTCAAGTTCAGACCCCCACGTTCATACTATGACCTGAGGGGTGCTGTGACCTTGCATAGCCATGCTGGCCAGAAAAGGCCAAAATGGATATTCTATTATACTATCATAACAAAGATTAAAGATCAGACATGCTATCAAAGCTCACCAGAGGTCAGAACCAGGACACATAACTTCTCAGGACCTCTGAGTGAGCCTCAGAATCCACAAGAAGTCAAAGGGCAAAACGAAGCTGAGCCCAATAATCCAAGATGGTTAAGAAAGACAAGAATGTCAGAAATAAATTAGGATCTTTAGAAATAGGGTTATTAATCTCATGTGGATTCATGCTAAACTAGAACTGCACTCTATCGAGTGTACTTGCTTGTTGCACACAAGCAGAGCCAGTGCGCAAGCATGATCTGCTGTGAAAGCAGATCATGAATTACCTTCATGTTCTTCTATTGAAGAACTGTTGAAGAACAGGAAGGAACATGAAGGTAATTCTATTTAAGCATTTCAAATTAATTCTTTCATTACGTAATTATACAGATGGTGACGTATATGTCGATCAGTGTCGGGTGGATTAAAGGAAATGCCTCTATGTATATATGAATATGTTGATTAGCGGTCGTATACTGTGGTTTTCGATGGTGACGTAATAGACGATAATAGTGTCGGGAGGATTAAAGGTAATGCCCCTATGTATACATGTATGATGTATACATGTATGTAATCTGACAACACTGCCATATCAAGCACAAGTAGTCATTACGTCATATGCTGGCACAGCACATACGCATCAAACGAAAACTATTACGCATGCTCTGCTTGCGCAAGTAACAACTCATGCATTGGCCAATTAGAGCTGGGTGATATGACAAATATAACAATATTGTTGACCAAATACTTTGATGCTGATGATAATATCGTATTGTAACATTAATATATCACTTTTCACAAATAGTGAATCTATTCAACAATAGCTGATCTATGCAATGCGTTGTGAGCTAGATCTGCTATTTTTGCAACTTTTGTATGTTAAAATATCTGACCGTTTTTTAAGTATAGAGCATAATGACATTAAAATCAGGAAAAGACACTCTTGTCATATCACAATATTACGATATCCAAAATCCTTATAGTCTCATGATACCGATATAATATCGTTGTATTGCTCAGCTCTACAGCCAATAATCATCCTATTACCCAAAATGCCAATAGGGCCGCGATCCATAATTTACCTTGGAATCTCTATTAGCTCTTGGCCATAAAGGTGCTGAAGCCAAACCTGAACTCAGAGTACTCAGTGTTCCTCAAGCAGCCCACAGGTATGCACAAGCGACCAAGATGAAAGCTGGGCGGGACCCCCGTGTACCGACTACAAAGCCAAACAGAGTCTATAAGTCTAAAACTATTGCTCTCAAGTCGCCACAGGGCATGTTAGAAGATGCACAAACAGTCCTAAAAATTAAAGGCTATTTTAATATCCCAGGGCGGGTAATTTGGAAAGATGAAACACTTAAAGGTCCACTGTAGACCGACACGCTCCCATCTTCATCTGATCCTCCAAAAAAAGATCCCCTTTTTGGGACATTCCTGCCTAATAGCATCATTATTGACTCTGTCCAGTTAAACGCAGGCCCCTTGTAATCTCGCACGGGTGGGGCAGTTCAGACAAGAACTGCCCGTCTAAAAAGTGGTGTAAAACAAAGAGAGATGGGGCAGGACTCAGGAGTGAAGAGCACTGAACGTTACAGAGGGCGTTCCGAGATGAGCACCTTTGATCACGAGGCGGGGGTCAGAGGCTATCCCATCATCAGCGGACATCATTCCACGCCCAGGTCCTTCTAACTACAGACTAAGGCCACAAAGGGAATAGTTTAGCCAGCCATCACCGCAGTGGGAATTATCTCAAACGCATACTGTACTAAGTCAAATCCTGACTCAAACTCTGAGTAAAAAGGGTGTGTTAAGAGTATTTTTTTTATTGTGAATGGCTGAATCAAACAGTAGATACTTTTACACTCAATAAATATTTTGTATTCAATATTTCAATCCAAGTTGTCTGTCTGAATTTGATTTATATTTCCTTATGTTTCAGTATGTGTGGTGGTATTGGTGTGTATGTACAATATGTGTGTGCGCAAATGTGGGTTTGCACATATCTGTGTGCAGCATTCTAGCGCCCCCACTAACCAGAGGCAGTGTGTTCTGACCCATGTCAACCTCAACCAATAAAACATGCATACTGGCACATACACACAGGACACACACTCCCTCTGACGGCAAAACATTGTTTATGAGGGACAACATGTGTGTGTGTCAGGACTTCAGCAGCATTGTAATGCCTGTAATGCGGATGTGACGCATTGTGAGTTTACAGATCTGCAGTTTGCAATGCCGTCATACAACAAAGTATAATTTGGGTTTAAGTGGAGAGGTGGCAAAGGGTGCCTCCTGGTCACTAGAAACTGATTGGGGTGTGGGGAAAAACACCCAAACACCTAAACAAAGACAATGATGACATATCCTGGAATTGCTTGGTTGGCAGTTATAGGCAAAGATTTAAAAAAAGATCCCACATTTTCAAATAATTTAAACAAATTTCCAAACATTGCTGACATTTTCCGGATTTCCAGGAATGCTGCAACGCTTGCTCTGTAATAACAGGATGTCTGTCTCTGATAACTGAGAAATGGTTCACAAACTGATATTGTTGATGAAAACTGTAGTACTTAGTTTAGACAGTACTTGGTTTAGACTAGTCATTGGTTAGACCAGTCATTAGTCCTACAACTACAACCTATCTCAAACCCTCAGCCTAACCCTAACCTCCCACGGGGCAGCACACCTAAACCTTGTCTAACCAATGACTAGTCTAAACTAAGTATGCACCCCGGTTATATTCACAAATATTAGGTCACTTGTCCACATGATTACATGGGCCTCAGTAAAATGACTTGTGAAGTATCCTCTTGCTTTCTTTCTCTCTCTCTCTGCAGGATGGAGAAAAGGAGGGAGATTTCCTGCGGGTTCTTCCCACACAAGCCTGACCCCAATATCCAAGCTTCCTCCTGACACTCTCGCCTCACGCGCACACATCCACACGCCCACACACACACACACACACACACACACATACTTACAAACACGTGCACACACGTGTTGCATGTGTGAGCACTAACACACGCAAACACATTCTTCCTTGTACAGGCACACACTAAAGGTTTTACTGACAGACAGACACACACACACAGACAGGCACAAACTGTACAAACACACACGCACACGCACGCACGCGCACACACACACACACACACACACACACACACACACACACACACACACTACTGTGTTTACAGTGTCAAATTGCAGTGTAAATAGCGGGGGGCTCTGGTGTTCAATTCAAAGGCAGCCAAATCAAACAGGAGACCCAGCGTTATCACTCTGGGTCAGGCGGAAAACAGAGAAAATGGACACATCTCAAACTGGACAAGCCCCAAATAAAAACCTTTGCAAGAACAAACCTGACTCTCTTCAAGGATCAGGATGGAGAGAGAGAGAGAGAGAGAGTTAGAGAGAGGTAAAGCGACATCGGGGAAACGTTTGGGCTACTCCAAACTCTCAGTGTGCTGTTCTAATCATTTCTCTGTCCCCCTGGGGGGTTTGGACAAACACATTCTGACATCCTCGTAAACATTTAAAGGCACAAGTTACTGGGGCAGGGGATGTCACTTGGCACCACACAGACAAATACACAAGCAAGGATTTGTGCTGAAAAGCCCACAAGCTCCCATGCTGTATAAGGAGATCTATACCGGTCCTATTCCTCATTTGTTTGACTTCATTCTAAAATACGCGCAATTATGAATTCATGGTTTGTTGTACGTCTACTTGTCTATACTCATAGTATACTGAGCATAATTCTGACTTGAACATGTCTATTATTGTTGGCACAGAGACAGAGGCTTGAAGCCATGATTGAGGAATTCTTTAGATTTTCTGACAAGCTGAAATGTAGCAGGAGAGCACACATCTGGAATAGGGATCTCTCCAGTCTCCAGACCCCACTCCTCTCTATCCATATCTACAGTATATAGTATCTTAGCTGTCTGCTGCTCCACATGGCTGCCTGTTTCTGCTATACCTGTCCTGTCTGTCATAAGGTCCTCTGTGTCTGCTTCCTCTACAGCTGCAGTGGTGAGATGGGTTGAGTGTGCTTTTCTTCTCTATTATTTTGTATGATGACGCTTAATTTATATTTTTCTTCTTTATGGTGTAGTCTTGTAGACCTATAGTCTTGTAGACCTAATAGAAATGAGAGGGCCACGCATGTATGCATTGCATAGCGCACTTGCGGATTGCTGCGACTCTCCGCTGACGGACACCTTCCACTTAACACTTCAACTTCAGCACACAAACGCCAGGCCATGACAGCAGCTTTGTTTGCGTTTTGACTGAAGGTGCAAGGTTCTCCTCCTCCCCATCATCGTATTGTAATTACAGACTCACATGCACCATGACGTTTCCCCATGCATGCCCATTCGGATATCGGGCCCCTGTAAATGGCGTATATCTTTTACCCACAGCCATAAATTGTTTTGAAACAGAACGAGGCACTGATGCATTTTCTTGGTTTTAGCTGTTCCGAATGAAAGAGCACCTTAACGTGTGATGATAATCATAAGGCTGCAGAACACCGAGCACCAAGCCACACACTAACTCAATCGGAATGCTAATGATAGTGACCGCCGGGCAGAACATCTGCGTGCGGACTCGGAGACAATACCCCCAAAGTCCCCACTCTAGAGGTGCGAACAGAGCAAAGTTTCAGCAAACTATTAGATTTCTCACATTTCTGTGTACTTGTGCGCCCTGATCTCAAAGCGTGAACCGTGCCCAAATAAACTTAAAGGACTGCATGAAAAACTGCAAAACAATTGCCATGCGCAATAAAGGACTAACTGGCGTGACTTTTAGCGCACTGGCCGAGCCGTTTAGTGGTGGTGGCATTGCAACATGTTACAATAGACATGGTTCAGACAACGCGGTAATTTCATTCATTGCTTTACCTGGGTCGTGGAAGGGGACCAGGGCGAAGTTATACAGAGGTCTCTTCGTTCTGCTCTGGGACATTTCCAAAATCTTGGACGCACCCTCGATAACCTGGACCAGGTCGTCGTACATGGAGCCGGTCACATCAAAGACGAATGCCAAGGTGGATGCCCCCTCCGGAATCTCTTCTTTCGTGTCCTCTGCCCCTGTGTCTTGCCCAGTGGAACACGCCACTAAAAGTACCTGCACAATGGACAGCCATACAACGCTGGTGTCCATTTTCAGACCAACTGGTCTTTTCAAACAAAGTTCTGGGTTATCTTCTCTTTCTCGCTCACTAATTGGATCCTCAGCGTAACTTTCGAGATAAAGACATTAGGCTGTGAAAAATGCACTCAAACGTAATTACAAGCAGCATAGACAAGACAAGGGTAAAAGAAAACAAAAGAAACTCCCTCCTTGATGCTGCTGTGCGCTTCCGATGTTTTCTGCAGATTTTATGCGCTCGACTTCAGACCCTCTTTGCTCCGTGGAACGTCTGAGGTCTCTCCAAGGCTCGTTAGCAGCTCTTACTTCTCAGCTGGTCTCTTGTTCAGCTCTCTCTCTGTGAACACTTGGGAGGTGGGCAGAAGAAAGGCTCTATAATGACTCCATGCAGAACAGCGGGGCTCTGATTGGACGAAAAGTTTGGGGCCACCAACAAGATGGACCTCGCGCGTAAAGATTCATAAGCATGCGGCATGCCACATTCATTTATTTATTCAGACAAAAATAGTGAATGGTTGTTTGGTTGTAACCTACATACTGAAAATAAATAAATAAATAAATCACAAAACCGCAACGATTGTCAGCACTCACTAACACTAGGGTCTGAACTATTGTAGGCCTATCTAATAACATAAAATGAATATCTACACGTTGGGCTCTATATATAAAACGAAACAATCTACATTACAATTGTATCCTAGACTTCCAAAGCAGCCTAATTCATTTTAATTTAGACTGGCATCAGTGGCACTGTGTCACGTCTACCGGTGCCATTTTGATGGTAAGCCCTATGCCTACATATTAGATCTGCATCAAGTGTATAAAGCTGGTGTTTGAGTGTTTAGTGCACAGTGCTAGAGCTTTCAGTTCGCCAAAATTTATTTATTAAGCCTACTTGAGTAGGCCTACTTGTTGTGTGAACAGGTAGGCTTCTCTCCACAAGCAAGGTCAGAATAAAGGGGATAAAATAGATAATGGACTAAAAGTTATATATAGCCTATATATATATATATATATATATATATATATATATATATATCCTTTTTGTGTTATCTTTTTAGCCTTAAAGCCTCAATCACTATGTAGGCTAACTTATTGATGAGGGGCGCTATATGCCCAGCTGTGTGTTTGTGTGTATACCTTATATATAGCGATGATTTGATTGGCTGAGCACGGAATGTGAGGATAAAAACACACCTGTGTGAGGTGAGGGGCTCAGCAATTAAATCATCACAAATCACTTTTGGCACTTCACATTTCTGACCTCACCTTTATTATTTATTTATTGTACTTTTCTCAGCCAATCAAGCTCAGCCAGTCTCCTCCCAGTGGGACGTGCCTTGAGGACCTCCCTGGGAGACGTCCGAGTCCGAGAGGCATCCTAACCAGATGCCTGAACCACCTAAGCTGGCTCCTTTCCAGGTGAAGGAGCAGCGGTTCTACTTCGAGTCTCTCTCATATGAACTTCTCAGTTCTCACCCTATCTCTAAGGGAGATGCCAGCAACCCGTCGAAGAAAACTCATTTCGGCCGCTAATATTCGCGACCTTATTCTTTCTGTCATGACCCACACTTCATGCCCATACACACCTTTGTCTTCAATATTTGTGTTTACACACTTTTGTCTTCAATGTTTGTGTTCAAACAAACACTCAAAGCTGGACATTGGAGGGGCTAGCGGCCCTGAAAAAGTCCTCCGAAAAGTGAGGACGCCTAAAATGATTGGCCGGAATGTGATGATGTATGATGATATATATTAGAGCGCCCCTCACTTCACACGAGTGTGATTCTTTAATGAATAAAATTTAATTTTGTCCAATCTGTAATGAGTATGTTAATACAATATAACTTTGTCTCCCTGGTCTTCTATTGAAACATTTAGATCGTGTCAAAGGTTATGTCTCACCTAGACACAGGTGACCTGATGGTCATGATTCAATTTATCTATTAACTCAATAGTAACATGTTCAGCTCTTGAGCAGGAAACCAGGTTCAATCCAGAGTAAAAGAGGAAAGTTGCATACTACTGCTTTAATGTCTGACTGTACCTCGTGCAATAAAAAAATTAAACTTGAAATGAACAATAATAAAGCTGTGTTGCATCAAATATGAACATAGTGGCAGGGATGTGGTATGTCTTATATTTCCCTAAATGTCACTCTCACTGCTATGGATGACCTCTAAATGTTTCCTACCTGTGAGGGAGCTTTGTAGGCAGCCTATTGTGCAATTAAAACAGGGGTCAAGATATATTGAGGCCTGGATTACTGAAACTTCAATAGTAAATGGTTGAGTCTTGTCTTGTCTTTTGCAAGTTGTTGGTTTCTGTGGGAGAGCTATCCCTGTTTGCTGTGTTTTTGCTGTTTGATGTTATATTATATATTTGCTACTGCATTGTCTGAAGAAAGCAAAACAAAAAAAGTTTTACTTTTATGTGCCTGTACACAAGATGTAACAATAAAGCACAACCTTGAACCTTGAACCCAATAATATAATAGATTGAGAATAATGTCTCTATATGGACTAAGAATAAGAATAGGAATAGGATAGGTGTTCTGTGAGATCTGATCTCTGTGTGTGTGTGTGTGTGTGTGTGTGTGTGTGTGTGTGTGTGTGTGTGTGTGTGTGTGTGTGTGTGTGTGTGTGTGTGTGTGTGTGTGTGTGTGCGTGCGTGCGTGCGTGCGTGCGTGCGTGCGTGCGTGCGTGCATGTGTGTGTGCGACTGTGCGTGCGGGTGACAACAATGGCAACATGAAAAATACATTTCATGTTCAAAGGCAAAATATTTTTTAAGATCTCAAAGACCCACATGCTGGCTCTGGCAAAATTCTTTAACCTTTAACAAAAACCTTACAAGAAGCAGTTCACATAATTGACACTGGACGGCGCTAGTCTACCACTTATAGTTCCCCACTTTTGTTCAATGCATGGTTTTTGTACTTGGGAGTCACTGAATTGTCACACATGGCTAAATCAGTTTGAATATGAGCATTTGAACCAGTAACCAGGTCTAGTAAAATTCTGGGTAAAAATGTCTAGTGAACAAATATGAGGACATCTACAATCTACAATCTCAAAACCTATGATGATGAGACGCAGAGCTTGAGTTCTAATCTACTATGCGTTTTGTTTAAAGGAACTACAACATGTATTTTAAAACGTTTTTTAATATTTAACTAGACCTTGTACGTACCCGTCGGCCACCGGCCTACAGTACTTGGGAACATTGCAACTTGGGAACCTAATAATACCCATTGTCATAGCACCCATTTTAACTATCTGTCTGTCTCACATGGATAACTCTCTATCTGTCTGTCTGCCTGTGTGTGAAAAGTGCAAACTGAATGAAAAGTGGACTGGTTGAGTAATCAATTGGCAGGTGTGGGGTTGCCATGGCAATCAATTGGCTGAGGCAGAGGCTGGAAATTGCACAGGTGAGGGGATTTAGGCTGATTAGGTCCACTGGCAGAGCCTGACCAGAGCCTTTTGTGGTAGTTCTGGAGAACCGTGGGTCCGACCGACTTGATACCTTGCACTGCAGTCCCTGTGGGGGTGTGGAACGCATGTGTCGAATTTGAAGTCGGTGGGGCAAACGGTTCTCAAGTTACGTGCATTACAACCGTACACACACGCACACACACACGCACGCACACAGAGAAGTGGCGGTAGTAGGACTAGACCTGTATGTGCCCATCGCAGTTGGCCACCGGCCTATTTGGGAACGATGCAAGTTGGGAACCTAATGATATACGTTGTCATAGCATCCGTTTTAACTGTCAGCCGGTGTCCCACATGGAGATTTGTGTATGTGCCTGTGTGTGGAGTTTGCAAACTGACTGTGAAAAGTGTACTTGCACTTGGCAATCAATTCGGCCCACTGGCAGAGCCTGATTGGTTGAGCCTCAATTGGCTGAGGCAGAGCCTGGAAATTGCACAGGTGAAAGGAGTTGGCCTCATTAGGCCCACTGGCAGAGCCTGGCCCAGATGAAAGGAGTTGGCCTCATTAGGCCCACTGGCAGAGCTGCATGACCAGAGTCTTTTGTGGTGGTTCTGGAGAACCGTGGGTCCAACCGACTCGATACCTGGCACTGCACTCCCTGTGGGGGTGTGGAACGCGTGTGTCGAATGTGAAGTCGGTGGGTCAAACGGTTCTCGAGTTACGTGCATTACAACAGTACACGCACACACGCGCACACACAGAGACATATCTGTTGATGTGGCTCAAACATATTTCTAATGGTTTGAGCCTAAATCACCACTTTGATATATGTCATGTCATTTCTGTCTGACTTCTAAAGCAGTTTTAGCTGCAGTACTAAGTAATTGGGTTTCAAACAATGGTGAACATGGATGCAATGGATGGAAACTCATGGAAACATATTCAAATAAAATCCAAATCATTCCAACCAATATGCATATTAAATGATGTAAGAAAACCTTGCGAGCATTTAGCATGGCAAACAAATGTGAGTGACAAGAGGGATCTTGTTGTAGAACTACTGATCTCACTATAATTATATAGTCCATACACGTTCGTCGATATGACATATATACATACCCATTATCTCTCTCTCGGCTCCCTCTCTCTCTCTCTCTCTCCCCCTTCTGTCCCCCCCCCCCCCCCCCCTATCTGTCACTTATAACGGGTGTCCCCTGTAGCACACCCATTATGCAAGGCAGCCAATCACAGTGCGCAATATCTGCAGACGCATTCCGTCTAAATCTAAAATCATTAGTTAGATATCCTATATTAAAATAATAATATTGACTTAAAGGTAGAGTAAGTAACATCGATAATTAAAAATGATCAAAATGGCTTTGTCATGAATCGTCAAGGATTCCACAATGTGAGAAGGGTGCTCAATATAATCAATACATATGAAGGGTCTCCGGATAAGGCTATATTGTCGCTGGATGCCCAGCGTGCCTTTGATGAGGTCCAGACTCCAGTGGCCTTATCTGCTGGAGGTCCTTAAGCGTTTTGGAATAGGAGAGTATTTTTGTAGATGGATTGATATCCTTTCTGTTGACTCCTCTGCCTCGGTTTGTTCAAATGATTTGACCTCTTTACCGTTCAACTTATTTCGTGGGGTCCCTCAGGGTTCGTCAATTTCACCTATGCTCTTTGTAATTTCTCTGGAACCACTTGCTATATCAATAAGGTCACATCCCTTGATCAGTGGTATAAAAGTTGGAGACCTAGAGAATCACTTGTCTTTATATGCAGATGATTGTATTTTATTCTTATCAGATCTTGCTAGATCGATTCCGATCGAATTAATAGTGAGATGCTTTCTGACAGTAGGTACCTACTAAGTGTTCTTATGGAGGCAGAGCGGGCATGGGGTTATGCCACAGATCTGAAGCAGGAAGCGATTACAGAACCCTGTAAGCGCTTCCACTCACTGGCACGGTTGCGTAAGGCTGACAAACACGATGAGAGGCTGGAAAAGCTCTGTGAGAGTCCCTGTGTTGATGCCAGGACAAAGCTGGAGGCACAGGCCTACACTGCCTACCTCAAGGGCATGGTGGAATTTGAGCTGCAGCAGTGGAAGCCTGCCGCAGAGGCCTTCAACAAGTGCAAGACCATCTATGATAAACTGACCGGGGTTGGCTACAGTCTTTGGCGTGTCAGATACAGGAAGGGACTGGTGGCTTGGCAGGTGTACAGGGGATTGGAGTGGTTGGCTTACTGAGCTACCAAACATGTCCAAACCAAACAAACAAATTGATGCAGATGTTAGAGTTACATAACCTCCTCTATACTGTTGCACAAGCACCAGTACAACTAACTGCAAGACACATCCTGATCCTAAATTAATGACAACCAAAGAAGCACTTCACTTTATAGGGTAGTGATGTTTTTTGTTAAATCACTATATTGTGATAGTAATCATTGCTATAGTGTTTATTTAATAAACTCTCCAGCTCTTTAATAAACAGAAAATACATTATCAGGTAGGTGACATATTTTCAGCCAATCAGGAGACTATCTAGTTCGTCCTCAGACGAGCCCTCCATTGTTGCTTCCAGTCATCCCGGTTCTCCATACATCTGGCCAGTTCGTTGCTACTTTACGCTCCTGCGTCATTTCTTGAGTACATCCACAATTCCACATATGTTAATGTGGGACGTTCTCGTGACCAGTGCCCGTGTGTTGGTTCCCACAGCACGAACTTGCTGGCTGGCAGCTCTTGGTGTCTTTGGCAGTGTCCTGCTATAGTCTCATTCTCCTGGCTGCTATTTTCTGTCTCACCCTGGCATTCCATCATACAGATTCTTGTTGGTAATGTGTGTGTACTCTTGCTGATGTTAAGTACTGCACGCAACATTCTGGTGTACTGCTGTATAGGAGAACAGACTACCGATAAGCTGAGTTTGATTTGGATTTAGGAGAAAGTAGCCATTTATCTCACCTTAATTGTCTCCACCAGGCCGAAGGCATGTGGGGAGAGTTGCACTCCGTCCGTCCGTGTGTGTGTCCGTGTGTGTGTGTGTCCGTGAACAGCTAATCTCGGCCACCGTTAACCCGGTCGATGCCATATTTTGCACACACACTCCCTGGATGCCAACCATGAACCTCTGCCCCAAACTTTCCAGAACGGCCTGTTATAGCGCCACCAGGAGGCCGCTTTGTGCAAAACAAGTTTTTCAATGCCATATTTTGCACACACACTCCCTGGATGCCAACCATGAACCTCTGCCCCAAACTTTCCAGAACGGCCTGTTATAGCGCCACCAGGAGGCCGCTTTGTGCAAAACACGTTTTTGCACAGTACACCTACAGATTTTGTCCAAACATCACGCAAATTGGTACACAGTCTCTCTAGAGCCATTCAACGAAACGGGTCTTTCAGATTTATCAGACTCCATCCTGATTGGTTAAGATTGGCTTCCAAAGTTCACAGGAGTGCTCAGTTTCAAACAAAATGCTGCAAATCATGAACACATCGCGTGATTTCCGTGAAATTGTGCACCCACATTCCCACTAGGCCGAGGACGAAATGCCACATGAACAATTTCAACTCAGCCTCAAGGTGGCGCTATAACTGGCCGAAAAGTGTTTTTACCTCTAACTGCACGGATCTGTGGATAACCTGGTGGAGACCTGTGCCCGGAAGGGCACTTTTTCTAGTCTTTATAGTGTTCCAGTTCCAAATTTGTCTGCTCATTTCTGTGTCATCACTTAACAATTACACTTGTTTAATCTGTATACTGACTGTTATCCTGATTGTGCCTTTATCGATATAGTTACAGTGAAGACTGGGAGAGATGGGGAGAGACATGCAGAAAGCGTCGCCATGAACAGGACTCGAACACACGATGCGTCTGGCCAGAGCATATATGTGGCATGCACCTGATCCGCTAGGCTAGTGGGTGCCCCTGGGTTCTATATTCTGATTGGATAAAATTGGTAACGCAACCTGAAAATGCATTCTGTTTAATAAACATCACACCCGTGTGAAGTGAGGGGCGCCCTTATGATCGTACATAATCCATTCATTGTCAATGGGGATTTAATATTTGTGTAGCCTGGGAGCCGAAACAATATATTCACTTCCTGAAAGCTAAATGACACTATCGTCTCCCATTGAGGATAGTAGAAAGTTATAGGGTTGTAGGGGAGGGGTTAACACTTAACTGTAGTGGAGTTTTTCCATACTTCTCCATGTGGGGCCTAATTTCTCCATGTGGTGCTTCTTCTGGAGCATATAGCAATCTTTTGGATTGTTATGACATTATATAGCTACAGATATTCATAGATGATAATACAATTTCTCTATGGAGAAAATTAATGGGATGTTTATTTCCGGAATCTCACTGTTGAGCTCAATTGGCATCCCCTGGGACCCCAAATGACACCTCCGAGGTGAGGACAACAGGAGCAAGCAACAAGTAAGCTCTTCATAAAGGGAACAGCTGTTCCCTTTCCCTTAAATGGACCCATGATTCGTTTTCCATCAGGCGCCACATTGAGTGTTCATTTAACTCTGTGTAAACATTGACCCATAAGGATTACATAGACCATACGCACATGGCGGCCATCTTGCCATTAAGTAAATGGCAGGGTGGCAACTAGCCACAATTTACAATTGACAGTCCATATCCAAACAGAAAAGTCCTATCTGATATCAAACTCACCAACATTGCAGCTTTACAAAAACTTGAATTATTCTGAAGTGTTTGTTTCATATAAAACAAAAAAACAATGGCCATTCTAAGAACCCATGGCTGATTATAATGCAGGAGGCAGCAGGATTGCTTTACTGAA